>NW_025947411.1:17706-62629 GCF_000764305.2 Hyalella azteca
CATTCTGCTGTCTTCACGCAATTGAGGACATTCTGCTGTCTTCACGCAATTGAGGCATTCTGCTGTCTTCACGCAATTGAGGACATTCTGCTGTCTTTACACATTTGAGGACATTCTGCTGTCTTCACGCAATTGAGGATATGCAGGGATTTTCAATCTTTTTTGCGAGGATCAAACAAAAAAATTATAGATAGATATAAAAATATTTATATCTAACAATAAAAATATGATAATAACTATTATTTAGTCATTGCATTGGAAATACTAAACCCTATACTAAGGGTTTAAATACTAATTCTCATCAAAGTCCCTAAAGCACCTTTATTATTAGTTCTGGAGGCTAGCTCCACTGTCGGAAGCCATACCTGCAAGCAACAGAGGCATCACAGCCTATAATGTCATCACAGGCTGAATGTGATGTCAAAAAACAAGTTGCTTCACAATGGCCAAGTCTGCACCTCACGATATTCTATACAAAATACATGGGCTTTGTCAGGAATAATTCTGCAGGACGCAGGCTTCGCAATGCCTCAAAAGGAACGTCAAATGTGAGACTTTGCCTTATCATCGGCAACCTTTTCTTTTTTATTTTGCCTCAGGCTCAGCGTCTTCAGACCCTTTTCTTTGTGTCGGAAATTGCGAAACTCTGAAAGTTTCCCAAAAATAAGTCAATTGCTCGAATATTTCCTTGCTGTTGCATTAGAATAAAAAATCAGGGTTGCTTTAGAACGTTCAATGTAGTCTTGAAATCTGGGATGCTGTCAACTTCTAGAATATTTTCCCTTAGTTTGTCATACATAATTGATGGCGCAACAATACGAACTTTAAAAAGTCTGATATTGAGAATACACTTTTGAAATGTGGTTGAGATAACCGCCTGGAAAGTATTCCTATTTTACATAATCATCTTCTTATTTTTAGCTTGCTATCTTTTCTTAGTATGACATCAATTCACATTCAATCTTTAGCGTTTAAAAATTATCGCCAATTTGTATTGCTTTTTCTGGGACTCGCAATTTACAACAATTTACAAATCACAATTACATAAACTTACTAAAATAGACCATATTTTTCCAGGAGTGACGTTTAGGGAAAATATTCGCATGCTAGCATGGATTATATTCCATTGCACAATCAAGATATTTCTACATGAATTTTTCGTCTGCTTAAATCGCAAGTTCAACAAAAATTTCATAGCAATGAAAACGCCAAGTAAATCCCGCCCATCTTCATTGTGAAGATGAGGAGACTTGTTTCGTTATCGATAAAAGGAATTTTAGAAAATACGAGTACAATCATGAAGGGTAATAAAAATATACACGAGAGAAACTGAATCATATGTAACGAGAAAACAACAAACAAACAAAACATCAAAAACGATAAATTTACAATTAAGAAAATAAGAACTGTACATGTTGTTAAGAAAAAGTTTCCATTTCAAAATATGTAGCGACTCCCAAATCCTCAAATTCGAAACAACAGAGGTGAGGCCGAGGACCGCTCTCAGACAGTTACGTCGCAATATTGGGCATGAAGGTGCACAACAGAGTGAGGAGGTCCTGAAAATAACAAATTCGAACGTAAGCTCTTGCTGCGGTGTTCAGAAACCCGGACGTAGAAGTTACGTGCCGTTATTCCGCTGATGCGCAACGCGCACAACTGCGTTCATGAACCAAGTTAGATTGCATTCGGACAGCGAAGAATCCCTTATTTATGGAGAAGGAACCAAATTTATAATTGTTAACCAGCAAAAGCTGCAAGTCAACATTCGGAAAATTTTTCGAAGATAAGATTTCAATTCTTTATTGGTTAGGAGTGCTACCAAAGTAATGGAAAAAACAATAAATTGTTTTTCTGCTCTCAATATCAGTAATAGATTCATTATAATAGTTAATAGTCTATAAATTCAAATAATTTAATGGTCAAAGGCACCTTGTGAACCCATTCAATTACACCAACTATATTAGAATGAATTCTAATTCTGAATACACACTTTGGAAGCTGTAATAAATTATATGGACACGCCATTATTTATGGAGAAGGAACCTAATTTATAATTGTTAACCAGCAAAAGCGGCTAGTCAACATTCCGAAAATTTTTCGAAGTTAAAATTTCAATTCTTTATTGTTTAGACGTGCTATCAAAGAAAGGGGAAAAAATAATAAATTGTTTTTCTGCTATCAACATCACTAATAGATTCATTATAATATTTAATTGTTTATAAATTCAAATAATTTAATAGTCAAATAATTGTGAACCCATTCAATTACACCAACTATATTAGAATGAATTCTAATTCTGAATACACACCATGGACACATATAGACACGCCGAGTCAAGATTTGAAAACCATTCAATTTATAACGAATTCATGTACATATATATACTTTCCTCAAGAACGTCAATGCATATCCTCTGTTTGTCTATATTATACATTAACATATTTATCGATTCTATTCATTAGTCAATGAATTGCATTTTTACATGTATATGCTGTTTCAATGTTTCAAAACAGCAATATGACATCTACCAATTTCTTCAATGAACCCCAAATTCGAGCTGAAACTCACATGAACGTCATCAAAAACACCTGCAAATTGCAGTAAACCAAATAGCAGAGCGTAAATGGCTGGATATAACTAATAAATACTCGCAATTAATTAAGGTAAGCCGTTCCCTAAATAAAAGAAGCCAGAGAATATCACAGGAACAACAGAGTTGGTGAGGCTCCCACTTGTGATCCATTTCCTGACTAGTGTTAAATAATACATAAATTTATAATTCTTTAATTTTGCAGGTAGTAAATGCGATGCAATTGTTATAACGTGTACGCTATGTAATTTTAATTATTATTTTGAACATGCAAAATAGCCAAAACCCACATTATTGTAGTTCCTCGAGAAGCGGGAAGCGTTTTTCTGTGGAGGGAGCGAGGATTGGAGTGCCGCCTGGGGGACGATACTGAGTCCACACTCAAGTGATGGCCCCCCTGACATCAACTGCAGCACTTTCTTTATTTGCCCTGACCTAATATATAATAGGCTAAGCCTGGCTCTACTTTATTCATCTATTATTATTAGGCAAACGCTCGCAGTTTAAGATGAACTGTCTAAAAAACTATCTCTTCATCGCTTTCATGTCATTTCGATGTGTCATTGATCCTTCACGCTATAGAACAAAGTACATGTTACGGACCTATACTAGAATGCAAGTGATGACATGCTCTTCGTCACTAACATGTTACTTCGCCCATATAGAAACATGTCACTAAGTGACGCATTTCATGTAGAATGTACAGTTGTACACGTTGCGCTCAGCTCGCATGGAAATCATGAACGTAAGCCATAATATGTGATCTTTGGTCGCAAATCTAATATTACCATAGCATTTCATCCTTTCATTTCCAGTCACGAACGAGACAGTAGTATAACTGCAGCGTGAGGATAGTTTCATGGCATTTAAGAACAATAGTGCGGCGTGAATATGTGAAGCGCCACAAACAAGCAAAATTATTTAAGGAGCCATCCAATGAATATATTGACAATATTGCACGAATGCAACGTGAGCCGAGAAAGAACACGGAAGATAAAGATTGCATTAGTCAAAGATTACTCCATCCGTAACGGACCTCAGTCGTTACTCCGGTCACATCCGGCGGCTGGCGGCTGAAGGGGACATCAATTATGCATTGAAGTTCATTCATTATTCATTAATGTTCCATTAAGCCACATGAACTGTCATGACTCGTGCGATCGGGAGAAATACGACCATGGAAACACGCGCAACTGCGCCCGCTGATGTTGGGCGGCATCTTAGAATCTCCCTAGCTTGTGAACTTAACTTTTTGTTTTACAAGTCATTTCAGTTTAATTATTTTGTGGAGTTTTGTGTCATCCCCTTTGCTACATGACTGTGGCTTGAGATCTAAAGTAAATAGAATGTATAAATATTGCTGAACGTATTTATCAAACATAAAATGAAAATTGCAAGTCATCAATTCGACTGCTATGAGTAAAATCTATAGTCTATATTCCGCGAAGTTCCTTTAAACTTTACAACTCTGACCACCTGCATAATTATTTAACTCTATAACTCTGACCACCTGCATTTTTAACTCTATAACTCCGGCCATTTGCATTATCAACTCTAACACTCCCACCACCTGCTATATTAACTCTACAACTCTGACCACCTGCATTATTAACTCTACAACTCCGACCACCTGCATTATTAACTCTACAGCTCCGACCACCTGCATTATTAACTCTACAACTCCGACCACCTGCATTATTAACTCTCCAACTCCGACCACCTGCATTATTAACTCTACAACTCCGACCACCTGCATTATTAACTCTACAACTCCCACCACCTGCATTATTAACTCTACAACTCCGGCCACCTGCATTATTAACTCTCCAACTCCCACCACCTGCATTATTAACTCTACCACTCCCACCACCTGCATTATTAACTCTACCACTCCCACCACCTGCATTATTAACTCTCCCACTCCCACCACCTGCATTATTAACTCTCCCACTCCGACCACCTGCATTATTAACTCTACAACTCTGGCAACCTGTATTATTAACTCTACAACTCTGGCAACCTGTATTATTAACTCTACAACTCCGACCACCGGCATCACTAACAGCCAAATAAAAAGTGTCAAATCCACATATTTTTGTTGAACCATCAAATTAAAATGGGCGACGCGGTGTAAGAAGTCGTCTTAGTATGTTAACATTATAATATAAAATAGTAGGTGACTCTGGAAAATGCAATAGTTAACTATCATCTAGAAAAATCCATGACTCGATGCATATGTCACGTATTTAAGGACGGCAAGCGTTGCAGGTGGATCCACGGAGTCACTATAGCAGGAAAGCAGCAATCTGTTATCGCCGACTGTTCATGTTTATTTGAAATGGTAACACTATATTTTAAGGACAATTTTTACATCTCGAAACACTGAATTTCTCGACTGCTTGTGTAACATGGATACAGCAACATTCTTCGTCCTGTTCGATTCTTTCACCATTATGCTTACATTTTGTTCGAGCTTCTGTGTCAAAAATCTTTGTCTCGGTATATTAATATCTAATGACTTACATATTTTCTAATATTATGCCCGGGCTGATACACGGAATCGTTTCCAACACGGAAGCGTTTCCAACACAATTATTAACTCTACAACTCCGACCACCTGCATTAATAACTCTAGAACTCCGACTACCTGCATCATTAACTCTACAACTCCGACCACCTGTATTATTAACTCTACAACTCCGAACACCAGTTTCACTAACACCCAAATAAAAAGTCTCTAATCCACATATTTTTGTTTACCCATCAAGTTAAACAGGGCGACGCGGTGGAAGAAGTCGTCTTAGTTTGTTAACATTATAATATAAAATAGCAGATGAATCATGAAAAAATTCATTAAATGGTTAACTATCATCTAGAAAAATCCATGACTCGATGCATATGTCACGTATTTAAGGACAGTAAGCGTTGCAGGTGGATCCAGCGGGGTCACCAGCAGGAGAGCAGATCAGCATAACCTTACTCGACCGCTTCGCAGACTGCCCTGGCAAGCGGCAAGGCGACTCTCCTTTCCCAGCATCTGTTATCACCGACTGTTCATGTTTATTTGAAATTGGAATGCTATATTTAAAGGACAATTTTTACATCTCGAACCACTGAATTTCTTGACTGCTTGTGTAACATGGATAGAGCAACATTCTTCGTCCTGTTCGATTCTTTCACCATTATGCATACATTTTGTTCGAGCTTCTGTGTCAGAAATCTTTGTCCCGGTCTATTAATCTGTAACGTGCTACATATTTTCTAATATTAAGCCCGCGCCGCAACACGGAGGCGTTTCCATCACGGAACCGTTTCCATCACGGAAGCGTTTCCATCACGGAACCGTTTCCATCACGGAAGCGTTTCCATCACGGAACCGTTTCAAACACGGAAGCGTTTCCATCACGGAAGCGTTTCCATCACGGATGCGTTTCCATCACGGAACAGTTTCCATCACGGAACAGTTTCCATCACGGAAGCGTTTCCATCACGGACGCGTTTCCATCACGGAAGCGTTTCCAACACGGAACCGTTTCCATCACGGAATCATTTCCAACACGGAAGAATTTGCAACGCGGAACCGTTTCAAACACGGAAGCGTTTCCATCACGGAACCGTTTCAAACACGGAAGTGTTTCCATCACGGAAGCGTTTCCATCACAAAACCGTTTCGATCACGGAATCATTTCCAACACGGAAGAATTTGCAACACGGAACCGTTTCCATCACGGAAGCGTTTCCATCACGGAACCGTTTCAAACACGGAAGTGTTTCCATCACGTGTGTAGAGTTAAGGTGCACAACTCTCTATGGAACCATAATAGAGCGAACAATAGCTGATATGCGATGTGCCTGACGTCGGTGTCAGTATGCCTTTTATACTCGTCATACGCAGACTGCTGCACCTCGTTCACGCTTGCCAGTATATGTTCTGTGTTACACTGTGTTTCACTGCCAGCGGTGCGCTGTCTGGTTACCTGTACAGTGGGCACTGGCAGAATAAAAGGCACAGGTGGGGTGAATTTGAGAGCTACATAATAAATAGCACGCGTGCATTCTTCGTGTCGGGGCGAGAAGGAGGTGTAGGTGTTTGAATAGAATTGAGTCGCAGGTCATCGCACAAATCATTTGCTTTTTCAAGGACGAAATCTGTGAAGACGCCGAAGCTGGGGTGACGCCCGTATTTCTCTTGATACCTTGAGCACTCGCGCCGCCAGGAGTTGTAGGCGAACACTGGCAATTTGTTCTTTATAGGGTCCATTCCTAGGAAATCATCCAGAAGGTGGAGGGCCGGGGCCGACTCCATAGCAAAGTGCACAGTTTGGCATAGGTCACCAAATTGCCTGAGTTTCAGGGCTACGCCCGGATCTGTTTCTTGACCCCGTATTTCCGGTGATTGGAAGAGCTGATCGTACAGGTAACTAGCGATTTTCCTGCTCGAGCCAAACCTTCTCAATTCGGTGAAAACGGAACGAAGTTGTTGCTGCTGATCTATGTGTACTGCCGACGAATACTTCATGATCAGCTCATGCGGCTCGCCTGTAGAATGATTGGCCAGCACTACCATGCATGGCTTCGCGTGGTCCCAGTTGTAACTCTCCTATCCTTTGTTGTAAATAGTGAAACACAGTGTAACACAGAACATATACTGGCAAGCGTGAACGAGGTGCAGCAGTCTGCGTATGACGAGTATAAAAGGCATACTGACACCGACGTCAGGCACATCGCATATCAGCTATTGTTCGCTCTATTATGGTTCCATAGAGAGTTGTGCACCTTAACTCTTTGAAGCGTTTCAAACACGGAAGCGTTTCCATCACGGAACCGTTTCAAACACGGAAGTGTTTCCATCACGGAAGCGTTTCCAACACGGAACCGTTTCCATCACGTAATCATTTCCAACACGGAAGAATTTGCAACACGGAACCGTTTCCATCACGGAAGCGTTTCCATCACGGAACCGTTTCAAACACGGAAGTGTTTCCATCACGGAAGCGTTTCCATCACGGAACCGTTTCCATCACGGAAGCGTTGCCATCACAGAACCGTTTCAAACACGGAAGCGTTTCCATCACGGAACCATTTCCAAAACGGAATTGTTTCCAACACCGAAATATTTACAACACGGATGTGTTTCCAACACGGAGACTAGTCCATCATAAAAGAGTGTCCAATAAGGAAATGTTTGATAAAATAAAATAAATAATGAAATAAAATATAATAAATAATAAAAATAAAATAGCTGAGAAACAAATGTTTGATAAAAATTCTCATAATCTTCAACGTATGAACCATTTATAATCCTCCTTCAGCCTCTAGTCACGCAAGACATAACGCCGGACATAATCAGTTTATTTATTAATATAAATCAGTAGTCTTCTTATCAATTTGTCACTAAAAGTCAATAACTAACAATCGGCCATGCCTCTCAAGACATTTTGCATCTATGCTAAATTTCTTAGTGCGATTGCTCGTACATCTTTTTCACCAATTTCGCACCTGATCTCCATAATAAATTTCCGGTGCAGCTGCCATGAACTACATAAGTCTTCACCTCCACCATCAGCGGCCAATAGAATATTCTGCTTTTTTGCGCATTTTCTCATTTATGGAAAAATGCACTATTGTGCTCGCCATGTCCGTCTGTCCGTCCGTCTGTCCGTCCGTCTGTCCGTCCGTGACTTCACGTTTTCGTCGACGAGAAAATGCGCTCTCTGTCACTCACAGCAGTGAGTACTGAGTTATATTTTTAATGACGCATATAAGAACTGACGGCTACTTCACTCACATAAATGAGTGTGACTGTGCCCAAATAGCGAGGAAATTTTCGCTTATTCGGCATATCTTGACCCAGCTTAGCGCGGCAAGAGACGGTCATCATTGCTACGTCCGCTCTCTTCTCGTGCAGTGGGCGAGAAAATGAGTCACAATTTGGACAATATGCCACCTTTATTTTTCTGAGTAAGCAGGCGGCACAGATGGCGCTGCCAGCTGCAGTCTCGCCATTTATTGCAGTCTCGCCATTTATTGCAGTCTCGCCATTTATTGCAGTCTCGCCATTTATTGCACCGCATTTTCCTTCCTTGCATCGGTAACCGATGGCCGTATTCCTACCACTTCAAGTTCCACGGGATGGGAATTCTTCAGCTATATAATTCAAGTTTGCCTTATGAAATAAAATTGTAATTATAATCTCAATTTCGGTAGTTGAAAATTAATTTCTTATTGGGGCTCGTGAAATCCCCAGTAGAGACGCAGAAAAAAGTGTTTTCACAAACAGGTTTTTTTCTGGCATTAATTTTTTCCAAACTGTGCGGGTTCATTTCAATAAAGTTCCGTCATTAGTGGGAAATTTTGAGCAAATATTTCATGAGACAAGAATCTGTTTTGTTATTTTTTTTTCTCAATGCGAAATTTTTTTCGCTCAATAAGGAAGTTGTAATAAATCCTAGTAAATACTGTACCTTATATTATTATTTAGTTACTTATTACAACGAATTTTTACAACCAAAAAGGCTTTTACAGCTTCTTCTTCAATTATTTATTCAATAAACTAATTTAAAAAATAAAATATTATTCCTAGCAACATAACGAAAAAAAGCCTCCGCATTTGGTGTTGCAATTTAGATATAAGATTGCAAATCATCAACATGTAAATCGCAAATTCTCATCAGAATCGACCCTCTTCTCGGCAAAGTGGCAATCAAATGAAGATAAAACCAATCACTAGTACTGCATAAAAACCTAAACTCCCTCTCACAGCTGCTGGACATCTCCAGGAACATTACCATTTCCTAACCATCAGATTTCTACCAAGAACCCGGGATATCCAGCAGATTTTACCAAGCGATTATCTATTCCCATGAGAGTGTTCGAGCAGGACCATTGGAATGCCTGCAATTTCGCAATCTCTTGGAATTGCATCCTAAATAGCCGAAAAAAATCGGGAATTGATTTTGTATGAACTAGCGACTTGAGAAATATGGTGGAACAGACTCATGGGCGCTCAGCATGTCGTGGAACGCATATCAAGATATTAGTTCTTAAATCTGTTAGTTGATTCATATGAATGAATAACTAAAAATTGATTAGGTGCGCAAATAAATAATTTTCTTGAATGAAAAATCACTCAATTCCTTACTATCACTATGAAAATAAATTAATAAGTCCGATATACCACTAGTTATTGCAGAAAGGACATACCGGCAGATATTTACAAATCTATATTTTATTAGATAAAGTTTCTAACAATTTTGAGATTTGCTAGTGTAAGTAACACATCTAACAGTCTGAATTTTTACTTCTACTAATTATGACGCCAGCTCAGCCTTCTTAATTCAATTTGCATTTCTAACCATGAATTCCAGACAAATTTCACGCTTATCCACAGCACGCATCCTCGAGAATTCCTTCTATCGCAGGCCACCAATACAAATTTTCACAACTTTTCCCTGTTATTAAGAGGAATTAATATCAAAAGAGTAAAAAAGATTTAATGTGTTCCAATACTTCAATTTACGCTAATTAGCAATCAGGGCGAAAATAATCTTCAATTCTGCTTACGAAATTAACCAGTTGCACACTACTGAATTTTTCTAAATCTCGAAAATTAAATTGAAATGATGATACTGCGTGAAGTAGGATTATTTAAATTTATTCCAGCTAATAGTTCTTCCTAACAAAATACTTACAACGCAAAGAGATCTGATGCTAAACATTCTGCCAGAATGATTCAATAATCGCTGTGTAGTCGTCAGCTAATCTCAATCATTAACTAATGAAATTTTTATTTATTTAATTAAAATTCGAAAATCAATGGGGTAATGAAGAATAGGTGCTGTTGCCGATATCATTCTTTGATGAATATTTCTGGGAACTTTTCTGAGTTCAATCTTTCCTTGAAGAACACTTCTGGGAAGAGTTCATTATATCTTTATTCGAAAATTATTTTAGGGATATTCTTTGAGATGAGTTCGTAGCAAAATTCTCTGAGAAAGATTCATTTAATAAAGTTCTTCAAGAAACGTTCTTTGCATCATTTCCATAAGAACATTATTCATCAAAATAAGTTCGCTCCGTCATCATCTTTTGGCAAGAACGATGGATGATGAAATGTAATATTAGATGAAATCTATGTGTAAAAGATCGGTCTTGTTGCGAGGCAATAATGTCCTATAATAATATTAATAATCTTTGAGGCCATGTTTCCATTACTGAAGAAACAGACTCAAATGCTGGTAAGCAGAATCGCTGAGAAAACAAAGCAAAGGCCGCAGGGAAAACTTCTTCCGTTCCGGACTAGCCAAAGTAATATTCCTGACCATATTTACGCAAATGATCAAAAAAACATTTAGCCAAGTACTTGAATATTTATCATGAATATTCTGATATTTACGTTATGTGTTCGAATATTTTCACCAAATTTGCAAATATTTACTCTAAATCTTTTGCTATACGCGTCATAAAAGTTGAATTATCCTTGCTCTGAACCAATGTATGTATGAACAATGGTTATGAATGGTTATGAACAATGAACCAAAGTATCTCTGAAAAATACACAGTTTCAGAATGCCCTTGAAGTGATTTTTTAGTGATTTTTTGCCGATTCACCGACGCTGTCCACAGCAAGCTGCGCCAGATTTCTCCATAAAAAAACTTTCGTACTGTAATGATTGCGTTGCAGATTTTCTTCAAGGAACCTGACCGCGTTGAAGAATTGTTTACCGTACCTATTTATTTTACTAAAACAAAAGAATTATGCTCTCTACTACATTTGTACACGGTTTTAATTTTGTATATTTTGAACGAAGGATAAATTGGCTTGATTAAAAAATATATTATTTAATCCTATATTATCCTCTTTTTAGTAGTGCAATGCAGCCACAAAAACACAACAGACACGATGGGTAATGTGAGTACATACGCGATCGAACAGGCCCAGCTCATGTTCAGTTTGAGGCTGCAGATTCTCCAGCATAGGTGCAATTAAACTTCCTGAAAAACATTACATATAAATAATTCTAAAAGACGAATTACAACTTAGATACTTCACGGAATAAGGACTATAATGATAATTATCAAGCTCAGAATAGGGATAAATGTCATGTCATCCTTCTAATGCTGAACTTTTCACGTACTCTTGTTAGCCAACAGTATATGTTTCAATCTTCTAAAATAAACATGTGCAGGGTCCGCTATATTTACAGTAACACATGTTTTCTTATTTTTCAAGAAAACAAACAGGAGAATTAATTGTTTATTGGATGAGCTAATAGCCAAGAACCACCTAAGCGATTCTTAAACGTATTTGTTCAATATGACCACCCTTATTTTTAATGACGGCCTCCAACCTGCGCGGGAAAGCTTCACAGGAGGCACGCAGCATTTCTTGAGGGATCAAGTCCCATTCTCGTGTCAATTTAGACTTCAAACTATCCAAAGAATCTTGAGGTGTTCTGCAAACCCTACTCTCATGGCTTCAAATGTATGACGATTTAATATAGATACTTTGTGCGAGCCTTTGCACGTAATAAATAAAAAGATTTCAGCCCATGCTGCTGTATGATTGAAAAAAATCATGTATTCATAGCCATGATTAAGCCAGTGTCATAATTCTCTCCTTGATAATCGCTGCAAGCGAAAAAATTTCGCCTTGACTAGCTCCTGTAAGATTAGGGACAAAATAATCATGGACAATTAAGAGTGGTTCATTTCCGCTGCAAATATCATGTCCGCAGTGAGCAAATGAGATTTTCTGTCCAGAAGTTGACTTCCATCGGGTGGCCAAGCAGATCCGGAATAATATTAAACTGATAGTATCTACCCATGGGCCTTTAAGCAGTACCCGAATTTTGTTATGGTTTGGCTCTCCGACGACACTCATGTGTGAGCACTCGAATTCAATTAATTACAGTTCATTATGGCAATGGCAGGAGATAATATATAAGACAATAAATTACTCCATGGCTCCGAAATCGAATGATAACCGAGCCACAAAAGTGAATTGGAGGCCATTTGAATTATTGGCTAAATTTCAATGAACACATTTTTCTTTGAAGTAAATAACATTCACGCGACGCATATTTCTTTCTTCGTTATAATAGAGGGGCACGAGAGTAGCTTAATTTCGTCTTCAAAAGGAAATAATGCAGTAAAATAATATCTGCAAAACAAGTGATACAGTGAAGTGACCTTAGTTATTGTTCGCCAAAAATGACGTTGCTCAATGTTATATGATTAAATTCGGCAGTCTGTGATTTTTTTTAATTCTCTCAATCGCAGCATTTATGGGCCTTCCAACAGATGCATCATTTCTCATCTATCATGTCGTCATGCTCTAACAGTATATCCATTATGTCAGCACGCTCTAAAGTATATCCATATCATGTCAGCATGCTTTGGTAGCATGCATCTATGGCAGGAGGCTCTGGCAGCCTCGCAGCCGGCATCTATAATGTCAGCTTCCTCATGCAACTTGCATCCAGAATAGCCTTCAGTTTGTCAGTAGGTATCCAGCACCGCGGCTTGCAGTGGCATTGCGTGACATTTACGTCAGCAACACTGCTGATACAGTAGCAGTTTTTCTGATACAGTAGTCTGAAGATTCGGAACATAGGACCAAAATCTCAAAAAATATTGTTTGCTGGTGACTATAGCAAGTTGGACGTGGCGAGTCTCGGTAGGCAAAGAGGCTCCATACATTAACTTTACGAGGATCCTTTATACTTAAATGAGGAGACAAGAGGAGTTCAGTAGGAGCTCCCTCTTAACAGTGGGCCCCTACTTAGCAAGGAGTTCCAATATGATGGAGTTCTTGGTACGATATGGGGATTTTTCGTGAACAGGATGCTCGTACTTAACTGGGGTTCCTACATAATTAATGGGATGCTCTCCATTAATTGTTTTATCTTGTTGTGACAACGACGAACCTGAGCCTATGGCTAACGGGAGATTTTCAAGGTCACTTATACAGGAACCATGTTAAAAAATTGAGTGATACCGTGATAGATGAATATTTTGTAGATATTTTGTTATAATTATAACGAATAAAAATGTGGTTTTTAGGTATCCTGTTCCTAAGAACCGTATTTATTACTATTGTATTACTAAGTATCTAAGTATCCAACTCCTGAGGAACCTGCTCATGAGTATCCTGTTCCTTAAAATTCTATTCCAAAGTATCCTGCTCCTGAGGAACCTGCTCTTAAGTATCCTGTTCCTTAAACGTCTATTCCAAAGTATCCTGCTCCTGAGGAACCTGCTCTTAAGTATCCTGTTCCTTAAACGTCTATTCCAAAGTATCCTGCTCCTGAGGAACCTGCTCTTAAGTATCCTGTTCCTTAAACGTCTATTCCAAAGTATCCTGCTCCTGAGGAACCTGCTCTTAAGTATCCTGTTCCTTAAACGTCTATTCCAAAGTATCCTGCTCCTGAGGAACCTGCTCTTAAGTATCCTGTTCCTTAAACGTCTATTCCAAAGTATCCTGCTCCTGAGGAACCTGCTCTTAAGTATCCTGTTCCTTAAACGTCTATTCCAAAGTATCNATAACGTCGTTAATAACTTAAAATTACTTCCTTAAACCTGCATTATGATCAATCAACGTCATCTGAAGAATGTTGTTTGACACTGAAAATTTAAATCAATGGATTCTCGGGTCATTAATCGCACGTGTAACACATACCTGTACCTATATTATGTACACGCAGTATATATGCATATATAACATATATAACACATACCCGTAGATATATTATATATCATGCATGAATATCTTCCGTGCAGGCAAATTACGGTAAAATAACGCTGTTAAGGCGTTTATTTCGTATTAACAACTTTCAATCCACGTTATTTCATTGTCGGACGCCTAGTGGGTTATGTCTAGACATATACTGGTTAGATGAAGAAACAACAGCATTCAAACATCATCGCAATTTTTCAACAGGCAGTACCGGACTTCGCCTGATTTTTCGTCAGTAAATTGACCACCGTAGCTGCAGCCCAGGCTGATGTCGAGCTGTGCCTTTACTTTGGCTGGCTTCATCCTCTTGACCAGCACCAGCGCCACGAAGCTCACCACGCCCACGACCAAAAGTTCCCCAACAAAGTGCCACGTAAGTGTCATAAGCTCGAGGAGGAGGTAGAAACCGTTCTCTGTAGGCCAGCTTCCGCCGTTCATATCGAACAAGATAAAGTCCAACTGTACAAATAGCCCACCCTGGGTTGGGAGAAGAATGTTCTGTTATAAATAGGTTATGTGCACTAAGATTCAGTTTTCTGTCGTCGTTGCATAATGTTTAACCTAGAACCACCAACGACATAGTAACCGTGTTGAAAGCTGGTTTATATTTTGAATGGCATTCATTTTACATTTTTACTGAATATAAAAATTTTAAATAGAAGTGCATATCTTTGTTTTGTCTTGATCATTAATTTTTGCGTAGTCGAAGAGTTGAAATGCCCACGTAAAAATGACGCTATTTCAGATAAAAGTAGTAATAATTTCGATGACTTGTGGAATTTAAATTACTGTACAATAGACAATACTAAAAGTGAATTTGAGCTACAATACTCACTGCGTAACATAACCAGAAGGCGCGGATAACTGGGAACAGCGGCTTGTCCAAGTTCTGGGACTCGATGAACATTGTGACCGCCATGAGAACCCATACAATGTTCACCTGCGTGTGTACCTGTTCATACATGAGTTAAGTTATCAATGAAATAATCCCATATTTTAATCAATTTGTATGATTGCTACTTTTTGCAAAGAAACAAATCTTAGTTATCGTTATATTAAAATTTTATCTTGTTGAGAAATCTTATATTGTTGGTTTTGTATTTTGCCTTATTTTAGTAATTTGATTGCCCTAAAGAAAATTGATTATTCAACGAAATTTATTCTGAAGTTGCGTAAATTTTTAAGTTAACGCTCGGCAAAAGTTGAGCGAATTAGTAAACTTTTGCTCATATTTTAAGCAACTTCCCAATGCGTCTTAAATTTCAGTTCTCCATTCTTTGTTCGACTTTTTCCCGAAGTTTTTATTGAGTTATTCTCTTGTAAGTGAATCATGTTTTGACAACACACATGTTCAGCGTTGTAGTGTCGAGTTTGAAAAAAACTCATTCAAAACATTGTCATTTGGTTTCAAAAGAAATCTTAGATATTAGGAATATTTTGACTAGTGAAAAGTATTGACGTGCCTGTTTGCCTAGATCAAAACATTGTCATTTGGTTTCAAAAGCAATATTTGATATCAGGAATATTTTGACTAGTGAGAAGGATTGCCGTGCCTGTTTGCCTAGAGTGGTAGGATGAAGGACGTGGTTGTACGCTGTGTAGGCCATGATCAGGTACGAAGATCCCGACACGAAGTACTCCATACCATCGATCACGGGATACCTGGAAGATTTAATTTATTAGTATTGTATTGTGCACATATTGCATCACATTCACTTCCAAGCATTACCTATTTAGTGAACATTATCAATCATGAATGATAAACTTGCAAAAAACTATTCGTATTGCAAAGTTGATTCCATAAGCCTAACGGCGGCTCGGCGAAAATGGTTATCTTCTGAAAGGTGAATGATGAAACTTGCAGCTGGAAGGTAAGAGGAGCTTGAATATCTGTACAGGTTGTTGAATAAGTTGAAAATCTTCATAGCTGCTACGTGTGGCATAGAATGATTGAGTTATGGTGTCGCAGCTCAACCACTCTCATTATGACGCTGTTCGTTCCTTTGTGTAATGAGATTTGAAAATTCAAGCTGAGACCTACAAAATTAAAATAAAACTAACCGTTTTTCTCTCTTCATCTATCATTTTTCAAGCCACTGAGTCATAAATTCATCGACTCAAAGTATTAGAATATTCATAAGTTGCAAAATTTACGTCGTTATACATATATTTTATTAGTTCAGTTTCATATAGAATCCATGACGCTCCATGGAACAAATTATTGTTTATTGTCAAAGCCCAAGTTTTCAGTAGAAATTTATTCATCGGAAATGCAATACAAATGGGCAGACTTATACCTCGGCCAGACGGGCATTGCTTTTCAAAAAATTTTCTTTCAAGTCAATCTTTGTGACCATTCAATTTCCTGAGCGTGCCACGAGGGCTTATCGGCGAATATTCACTTAATACTAAGTATCATTTTTATCATTCATAAAAATTTTTTTTAACTCGTTGTACTGTAAAATTGTTTTATAATCGTACATTATAAGGATTAGCATGTGTTATTGTTAAATCTTGTTATAATCATGCATGGGTGTCCTCATTATCACAATTCGATTGTCATAATGTAAATCTATGCTGGAATTCATGACTCCGGGGTCGATGATTTTAACGATTCAAGTATGGCACAGAAAAATTACTATTGGTGTATCAAAATATTGACACATTTTCCCTGCCACAGCACCAGCAGAAAACGGACGTAACTTTGATACGCCAAATTGGCAGGCCTAAATGGGGTCAGGACGACACACACAAGTGCAAGAAGTGCACCACAATTTGCACAACATCTCACTCATTTTTAGCGCATTTTCTCATTTATGAAAAAATGCACTATTGTGCTCGCCATGTCCGTCTGTCCGTTATGTTATGTCCGAGTTATATTTATGAGAGTGTGCGTGCACAAAAGCATACCGATAATGTTATAGTGTGCGTGCACCAAAGCATACCTGTCACTCATTTTTATGAGAGTGTGCGTACACAAAAGCATACCTGTAATGTTATAGTGTGCGTGCACCAAAGCATACCTATAATGTTATAGTGTGCGTGCACCAAAGCATACCTGTAATGTTATAGTGTGCGTGCACCAAAGCATACCTATAATGTTATAGTGTGCGTGCACCAAAGCATACCTGTAATGTTATAGTGTGCGTGCACAAAAGCATACCTGTAATGTTTCAGGATGACGACGATGGGAGCCAGGGCCACCTGTGCCACCATGACCACGTGGATGAGGTCCTCTCCGAAGCGCATATCAGTTACGCCCACGTGCGATATTGCGGACTGGCTCTCCACTGAACGCAAATTAAGGAGCCTCAATTACAATTATTCTGCATGTGCGTGGTACAAACGAAGCCAAAAGAATCGGTAATTATTGTGACTGCACGATTATCCTGAGCTATTCCTATTAAACTTTTAGGACCGGGGTTGATGAATTAAAATAGTTTTTTCAACACTCAACTCGTACCTGATAAATCAGTTCCTACATGACCTTCACTTACGATAGGTTCTCCGACAAATATTTTAAAATTTACACCCTTGTTCTAGTTACGTCAATTCTAATTGTAACTACTGCCAACTTTCATGTTAACCTACGGTTTAGATCTATCATTCACTTACTTATTATAAGCAGAACACTCAATAAAAAGGTGACAAGAGCCTCAAGGGGCAACCCAGGGCAGAATGTGCTGGGGAACAGGTAGCTGCTGACGAAGGGTCGCCCTCGTGAGCCCAACAAGGCGTACTCCCTCTTGCAGAGGTAGTAGCGCTCGAAGGTGCAGTACAACCACCGTAGCCCTATGAGGTACTGCATCACGCCTGGTACAATGTGGCCTCCGAAGTGCTCTGGAAGTCCCAGTTCTGCCGTGCAATTAAAACCAGATGTTCACTACCAACTCCAAAAGTCCCCTTGTGTTGAGTGATGTGAGAGGATCAATTCCTTCATTGCCTGATCACTTTCCCATTGAATTTGGCTCATAGCGGTTTCTCGCGTGAGTAAGTGTTACTAGCAAGGATGTATTGCACTTTATACAGATTTTGCTTTGGTCTCTACCCTTTAATTACTGTTACTCCAGTAGTTACTGGATACCAGAACATGCTCATACACCCTTCATATTTACTCATTACATCTTCGGCACGAAGCGTTCAAGACCACAAGAGACGAGCTTGTCGCAAAAGGCTTGAGGCATCAACACTCTTGACGCTTCACCAAGCCTTCTTGCGCATGCCATCATTCTTATCCACGTAGTAAATAATCGAATAAAATTTATATATGTATATAATCTGATAATTCATGCATATTTGAAACAACAAAAATTTAAAATTTCAAGCCAATATTTTATACCAAAAATGAAAAAGTACCCTAATTATTCTTCTTTAATTAAAAGCATACTTTTTATTAGAATTATTTATTATTACTTTATTTGAAACAACAAGAATTTAAAATTTTAAGCCAATATTTTATACCAAAACGAAAAAGCACCCTAATTATTCTTCTTTAAATAAAAGCATACTTTTTTATTCGAATTATTTGTTATTACTTTTAATGTCATGTTTTTATATTTCCTTAAATACAAGACTATATGTCAGTCAACTATTCCTTGCAATATTTAATAATGCAGATGCACAAAGACAATATAAAATAAACTATAATGTTGAATACCTACTAATACAGTAAGACTTACTATTGAAAATATTTCCTTAAATAAGAGACTATGTCAGGCATCATATTTCCTTGAATAAGAGGCTATGTAAGTCAACTATAACATGCAATATTTAATAATGCAGCTGCACAAAGACAATATAAAAACAAACTATAATGTTGAATACCTACTAATACAGTCCGACTTACTATTGAATAGAGGATCCGTGTGGTTATGGTGGTGCTCCATCGCCTCCATCTTGAAAGCGGTAGTGCGGTCCACAGGTGCGGTAACAATCGTTCAAAATCAAAAGTTATAGCAAAGAAAACTCAAGTAAAAATGAATGGATAATAATGTTTATCTAACGTGTATCTGTGAGAACAAATTATTATTTATTACGCTCAACCCACAATGAATGACTGGGTAAAAGTTCAAATTCTTTGGCCGAAGTAAAGAATTCCGTTTGAATTCGGATTAAGTGAATAAATAAGAGGGAATTTCTCAGACATTTTATCGATGGTAAATATCATTCGTTCTTACGCAAGGAAATTATGCAATAATAAATAATACCAAATAATTTTAAACTCGATACGAACAAAAAAACGTAAATATAAAGCTTGCGGAAGTCTATGCAAGTTTATGCTTAATAATACTTGTAGTAATCAAAATATCTACGAAGTCTCTTATAATTTTGCTGTTGTGTTGACAGAATCGTGCTGGATTGCCTAGCTTACTTTACTTTACTTCCAGCCTTCTTATTTACTGATGTACTACTATACTGTTGTACTACTATACTGATGTACTACTATACTGATGTACTACTGTACTGATGTACTACTATACTGATGTACTACTATACTGATGTACTACTATACTGATGCACTACTTTACTGATGACTATACTAATGTACTACTATACTGATCTAATACTGATGTACTACTATACTGATGTACTACTATACTGATGTACTACTATACTGATGTACTACTATACTGATGTACTACTATACTGATGTACTGCTATACTGATGTACTGCTATACTGATGTACTACTATACTGATGTACTACTATACTGATGTACTACAGTACTATACTGATGTACTACTATACTGATGCACTACTTTACTGATGACTATACTAATGTACTACTATACTGATCTAATACTATACTGAACTAGTACTATACTGATCTACTACTATACTGATCTAACAACTATACTGATCTTCTACTATACTGATGTACTACTATACTGATCTACTACTATACTGATCTATTACTATACTGATGTACTATACCGTACTGATGTACTACTTTACTATACAGATGTACTGATCTACTGATGTTAGGTTACTGATTTACTTCCACGTTTGTCTGTCGTATGCTATCTCCGATGCAGTACGTCCATAGGCGAGAGAACGTCTCGTTTCTCTTCATTTTCAAGCTCTCATATCGCAGTCGCCTATATGAGGGCGCTTGTAACTATCATCACAACATGCGGATATATAACAGGCTTATCTCTTCACAGTTGAAATTTTGACGCTTGTCTCGAGCTTTTTTAATATTCCTGTGAAGGTTTAATTACACATTAGTTTAAAAAATTACTCACAGTTTTTCACAATTCTTGCTCATTTGGAGTCAGTTTTCTAGAGCACACAGATTAATTATGATATTAGTAGTTCAGTTGAATGTCTATCGGAATAAATGATCCGTAGACTAATGAAAGTTCTGTTCAGTTATCACGGCCTCCACAAAACCCATAGTTTGCACTGAAATTGAATCCACTAACTACGTAGGTGATTAAATGGCATGAGTGCGAGACGTGCAGTGAATGGTTGACTACTCATATTGCCGTACGCTTTACTCATATTGTCGTACGCTTGACTCATATTGTCGTACGCTTGACGTACGCTTGACTCATATTGTCGTACGCTTGACGTACGGTTGACTCATATTTCCGTATGCTTGACGTACGCTTGACTCATTGCCGTACGCTTGACTCATATTTCCTTACGCTTGACGTACGCTTGACTCATATTTCCTTACGCTTGACGTACGCTTGACTCATATTGCCGTACGCTTGACTCATATTGCCGTACGCTTGAGTCATATTACCGTACGCTTGACTCATATTGCCGTACGCTTGACTCATATTGTCGTACGCTTGACTCATATTGCCGTACGCTTGGCCGCACTCACCGCTGGGATGGACTTACCTGCCGAGACGCTCAGGTCGATCTGGCGCCCGAATCGTAGTAAAGTCCTACGATCAAGACCATGACCTTCAGAAGTGCCCTTGGCTCGCTATATGCATGGGGCTTAGAATATTATACATAACATGGTTGGAAGAACTCTAGGTGTACTTCAATTTTGCTTACAATTAATATGATGATAGTTAGATATAATTTGACATATTGTGTCAAATTTTTCAAATTTTGTCAGTGACATATCATAAAATCTAATGCAAAATTTACTAGTCGGTTTTATACATATTAGATGACATGGTCAAATTGGTAATATACGAAAGATTTTTATTTGTTTTTTATTCGCTATCTCCCAATACCAGTACAGTTTATTCGCTATCTCCCAATAAATATCAATAGACTGTACCGGATAAGCTCGTGCAAGTTTTCATTATACTCTTAAGTGAGGCGACATACAAAATTATGCGATAATAATTCAGCCAAGCATTGCAGAATGTTCTTAATTGAACTTTATGTGAGATAGAAATAAATGAATATGTCTCGTGATGTTATTAATTCTCATGTAGATAATCCAAGATCCTCATGTACATAAAATACAAGTAAAGATAATATCCCTGGTAAAATAATGGATTGTTTTGGGCATTTCACCAAACGAAATAGCTCAATGATCGAGAAACAACCAATTCAAATGAAAAATTGCCTACCGCCTATATTTTAGGTCATGTATATGGCGTCAAAATAACTTTACTGTGCAAGATTGATTTCATATTGTGACGTGAAAAATTTGATTTGTGGTATTTAGGTCGCTGCCCGTTCTCAAATGACGCAAAAGGAACTAAAAAGTAGGATACATTGAGAGGACTTGACCTACGCCCAACACCCAACTTCATGTAAAAGGTCAAGATTTGCATAGCAACAAGCCTGTGCTCAAATCCACGGGGTTTTAACTTCAACGTCTTAAGGTAGGTCAACTTTTTCTTGTCTTATTTGTTGTACGAGTGAAGGACACTTTAGAGGAAATGATTTCAGATAACATGCCCTGCAATGTGTTTAAAATTATAAATGAGAAGAGTTGCACCTCGTTTGGAAATTTTTTATGTACATTAAGTAAAGTCATGCATCTATCACATGTCAATCAAATTCAGCGATCCGCTGATAAAGGGATTAAAAAATTAATTTTTAAAAATATAAGATTACTTATATTTTCTGAACTTTAAGCTTTGAATTTGATGGTAAAGTTGACGCTGCTAGTGGGCCACTGATCTAAATCATTGTTAAATACTTAGAAGCCTGTCATTGTAGGACTGGCTTGATTAGCATATGATTAAAATCCGGAAATAACTGAATTTTATGGAAATAGAATAATAAAAAATAATTTACAATGGACATGAAATCAAATTTAAACATCAATCACATATTTTTGCATTATACTTCTTGGTTATAAAAGGCTTCGAAATGCCAATTATAATAAAAAGATATAACTCAGTATTCACGGCAGTGAGTGACAGAGAGCGCATTGTCTCATCGACGGAAACGTGAAGTCACGGACGGACAGACAGACGGACGGACAGACAGACGGACGGACGGACAGACGGACATGGCGAGCACAATAGTGCATTTTTTCCATAAATGAGAAAATGCGCTAAAAATGGCCCAACAACAAACTGCTAGGGGCGCCTGTATGGAAAGTGCATATCCAGAGGAGCAGCGTCTATTGTCCTCTGCGAAAATACTGACTGGAAAATATTTTTGAAGAAAGATAAATATTAATTTGAAAGTCTATTTTCCTGAACTGCACACTTCATCACATTATACGTTTTTCTATATATATATATGAGTCAATATATTCTGCATTTAACTGAAAAGCATATTAATAAAGTGTCTATTGATTACTGATAGCGCGGTATTGTTAAATACCGAGAAATCATTAATATGAAAGCGGCTTTCAACATGGATTGAAAATTGTTTATTAAAGCATTTATTAATGCAGAGACAAGCTTAATAGGAAATTTCGTTGGGAAAATGCAAGATAAAAGAGCATCGTGGGCCTAAGCATTGCTGCAACGCTCGTGAATCATTGCGGCAAAATAATATTTAGGATCCTTAATTATATAATAACTAATTAATAAACACTAGTGATGATTGATAGAAAAAGGAAAAGCCATGAAAAACACAAGTCTTATATGAACTTGAATGCAATTTCAACGGATGCCCAATATTTTGTAGCAGAAAACTCTATATCCTGCAATGAGATTTACACTCCTTCACTCCTGACGAGTCGTTGAAACTAAGCTAAACTGTATAAAAGAATAATTGAAAAGGTCTACCTGGCTCTCTGGTCCTCAATCGACATTATTTTACTTCGAATTTTTTTAAACGGAGTCTTTAAGATTTAAATTTGAACTCCAGACAACTTCGTCACGTACTCCCGACACAAACAAGGTGGTTTTGTATCACCCGACGCAAAAAATTGTTTCGGATGATGCAGTTGAAAAAAATTGCGCATTTCTTCCTGGACAGATATTACACGAATCTGTTTGTGCAGCCAATATTGTTTTTGATGTATGTTAACAAACAAAATTTCTAAATTTATCACAATAGATTAAACCTGCGCATACAACGATGTGGGTACCGCTATGAAAGTCCCCAAAGTATTACATATTTTTGTCTTTGGTGTTACAAGGAGAAGCAACTTGCTATATAGTTTACAGAAACACTAGTCTACAATTAGATATTTTTCAGGAAAAAGACGAGTTGCAATATTAGTGAACTAATTGTCAGAAAATAAAATTTATTCATAGACCGTTTTGTGAAGATCTTGATGCAATATAACAACTATGAGGGGCAAATGCTTTAAGCGTATCACAGTAGTTATCATATAATGCTTTTTTCGTGGTGCAGCAAAAAATTATTCAGTAAAAAGACTTGATTACAAGATTATTATGACATAGAAACATGAAGGAAATACGGAAATAAAATGGATCTGAAAATAATCTGAAGTCTACCTTTTAAATTTGTTGAAGAACTTGATGATGCAATGTGAATGAAATCTGTCAGCACACAAACAAGGATTAGGGAAATAGACTGGAACGACCCATCGCATATATAAGAGCAGCTGTTTGAAATGCAGCATGATATGATCATTAGACAAATTTGCTCCTTATGAACTATTGAGATTTCAATTCTCATATTGTGACGTTGATTTTTGTAAACACAATCAATCGCCGCGCTAACTCTGCAAACTCGTCATTGCNAATGTTACTAAGAAATACATATGTTCAGAATAAATGTTACTAAGAAATACATATGTTCAGAATAAATGTTACTAAGAAATACATATGTTCAGAATAAATGTTACTAAGAAATACATATGTTCAGAATAAATGTTACTAAGAAATACATATGTTCAGAATAAATGTTACTAAGAAATACATATGTTCAGAATAAATGTTACTAAGAAATACATATGTTCAGAATAAATGTTACTAAGAAATACATATGTTCAGAATAAAACTTAAAGTGCATATCCAGAAGAGCAGCGCTTATTGTCCTCTGCGAAAATACTGACTGGAAAATATTTTTGAAGAAAGATAAATATTAATTTGAAAGTCAATTTTCTTGAACTGCACAGTTCATCACATATACGTTTTTCTATATATATTTGAGTCAATATGTTCTGCATTTAACTGAAGAGCATATTAATAAAAAGTGTCTATTGATTACTGATAGCGCGATATTGTTAAATAACGAGAATTCATTAATATGAAAGCGGCTTTTCAACATGGATTGAAAATTGTTTATTAAAGCATTTATTAATGCAGAGACAAGCTTAATAGGAAATTTCGTTGGGAAAATGCAAGATAAAAGAGCATCGTGGGCCTAAGCATTGTTGCAACGCTCGTGAATCATGGCGGCAAAATAATATTTAGGATCCTTAATTATATAATAACTAATTAATAAACATTATAGTGACGAATGATCGTGGGTTAACAGTATTACAAGCGTTGATTTTAGTTACGAAAAATATCTCTAGTCCGATAATGAAAAAGCCATGAAAAACACTAATCTTATATGAACTTGAATGCAATTTCAACGGATGCCCAATATTTCGGATCAGAAAACTCTATATCCTGAAATGAGATTTACACTCCTTCACTCCTGACGATCCGTTGAAACTAAGCTAAACTGTATAAAAGAATAATTAAAAAGGTCTACCTGGCTCTCTGGTCCCCGGTCGACATTATTTTACTTCGAAATTTTTTGAACTGAGTCTTTAAGATTTAAATTTGAACTCCAGACAACTTCGATCGTCACGTACTCCCGACACAAACGAGGTGGCTTCGTACCACCCGACGCAAAAAATTGTTTCGGATGATGCAGTTGAAAAAAATTGCGCATTTCTTCCTGGACAAATCTTACAGGAATCTGTTTGTGCAGCCAATATTGTTTTTGATGTATGTTAACAAACAAAATTTCTAAATTTATCACAATGGATTAAACCTGCGCATACAACGATGTGAGTACCGCTATGAAAGTCCCCAAAGTATTACAAATTTTTGTCTTTGGTGTTACAAGGAGAATCAACTTGCTATATAGTTTACAGAAACACTAGTCTACAATTAGATATTTTTCAGGAAAAAGACGAGTTGCAATATTAGTGAACTAATTGTCAGAAAATAAAATTTATTCATAGACCGTTTTGTGAAGATCTTGATGCAATATAACAACTATGAGTCAGTCCGCGTCTGTTATAACAACTTTTCTCTTTCGTCTCTGTCGTGTGAACGACAGCGAGCTTAATTGAGATTTGACGAAAACCATATTATGCGCCTCTGAATTTCAATGCTATTTGACTTTTCCGATGGTTCTTATTGGTTATGAAACTCATTTATTTTGTATGTCCCATCCAGTTGTTGGCTGACGCCATTATTCGTCAATCCACAATAAACTTCAACGCTCAGTACCTCCATGCCTTCTCATAAACCCAAACCTACTCATTTAATTCTGCAATTAATATTCAAGTGGAGCAATCGGAAAAAAAGTTATCAATTTCAGGAAACATTTCGTACACATCAGGATCCCTCAGTGTTTTTCAGAAGGGCGATTTGAATTTTCGTCTCATTTCTTACAAAGTTATTGCGACCCAATTAATAATGCCCCTAAGAATTAAAACACGGAGAATTCCTCTATTTGTATTGGAATTCAATTAATACATTAAGCTTCTACGCGCATTCCTGCTGTACATCCGCAATCAGCAGCCCAGCAGCATTCCTCTTCTCACAATTCGTTTGTCAGAAAAGTTTTACTGATACCGAGTGCACCAGTGACGAGTTTAATTACTTTCTATAGAAAATTATAATAAATTTTGAGGAACTAATTAATTTCCTTGAATTCAGTTATATCATGAATTGAATGACTGGAAAATGGGGTGGACCAAACAACTTTGATTTTGTATACCCTGATAACAGCAGTTTTTTCACACTTGACAAAAACGTATTAGGTTTATGACTAGTGGGGGACTAAAGAAATAATTTATAAATATACACTATGAATGTAATTTTCACAGCGTGCCAGCAGCAAAGTAAAAATCTCGCACGAAATTATTCATGACGATATTTATATCAAATACCATTAAACTGGATTAATTTCCAGGAATATGTTATTAAATACAATTAAACTGTAGTAATTTCCAGTTTTTCGCAGATTCTTTTTCGCAATTTGCAATAAATAAAAATGTATGATACAAATTATATTCAAGTGAGCTTTTGGAATGAATAAACAATAATATTAAAAATTATTTAATTAGATAATGTAAAAATATTTAAAAAGGCTAAAAAATAAAAAAAATATTAAAAATGGCTCAATACAATTGTAATAGAATTGATTTGAAAGATTGAAATAGATTTATAATGATAATACTGAAATTAATGACTGAAATAAATAAAAAATGATAGGCAAGAGTATTGAAATGAGTGATTTCATAAATATTTAGAAAACTTATTGGAGTGAATAGTATAAATAATAGTGTTTCAATTATGTAAGTAATACATTGAAATGAATTATTTAAATCAAACTTTCAGAATCCTGAAAAACGTCACGAAATTAATCATTTACGCAATCATTGTAACGCTTCGACAAAAATCATATGGCAGGAGTTTTCAGTCATTGGAACCTATGGTATCAACGGATCCCTTGTGAATCAAGTCACGAAAAATTCAAGAATCGGCAACAGGCCATGGGCCTATTTCTTCGGTGCCGACACTTCTATTCTATTCTATTGATAGAATTTAAAGCTATAGATTTTCACCTGGATTGTGTGGAATAACTGTAGATTTTTTTCGGAATTTTTAGTTTTTTGATGAATAGGGTTGAGAAGGCATGCATTTTTATTAAAGTAACTTATGGATTTCTCTTATGAATATTTATAAGAAAGTGAATATGTTAGATATGAATTAAGAAAAAGTGTGAAAATGACAAGTTTTAAATTTTTGTGGAGTTCGAGGAATGTACGACAGAAAGGGAATAATATTATGTTTGAAATCGAATATAGGCCCTGGTTTAAACCGTTCCATCTTGGGCAATCCATAACAACGTAATTTGATTCATCTCAAATCTTGTTCAAGCCTGCTGATGTTCACACGACAGAGACGTGATATGTTATTAAATATTATTGAACTGCGTTGATTTCCAGGGATATGTTATTATATACCATTAAACTGCATTGATTTCCAGGAATATGTTATTATATACCATTAAACTGCATTAATTTCCAGGAATATGTTATTAAATACCATTAAACTGCATTAATTTCCTGGAATATGTTATTAAATACCATTAAACTGCATTAATTTCCTGTAATATGTTATTAAATATCATTAAACTGCATTATATCCAGTTTTTCGTAGATTCTTCTTTGCAATTTGTAGTAAATAAAAAAATATGATACATATAATACTCAAGTGAGCTTTTGGAATGAATAAACAATAATATTGAAAATTAGTTAGATAAATAATGTAAAATATTAAAAAAGGCTAAAATATAAAAAATATTAAAAATGGCTCAATAAAATTAAAATAGTATTGATTTGAAAGATTGAAATAGATTTATAATGATAATACTGAAATTAATGACAGAAATAAATAAAAAATGAAAGGCAAGAGCATTGAAATGAGTGATTTCATAAATAACGTAATAATTTAGAAAAATTATTAGAGTGAATAGTATAAATAATAGTGTTTCAATGATGTAAGAACTACATTAAAGTGAATTATTCAAATCAAACGTTCAAAATCCTGAAAAACGTCACGAAATTAATTATTTACGCAATCATTGTAACGCTTCGACAAAAATCATATGGCAGGAGTTTTCAGTCATTGCAACCTAGGGTATCAACAGCTGAGAATCAGAGATCGTTTCTATTTTCAATCCTTTTTTATTATCAATTATTACAGTTTTTTGGTAAATTAACCCATGAGTGAGAAACTTTGAGCGGTCGGAACACAACTTTACTCATCTCAAAAATATCTAAAATTTTCCAAAACTATTCGAAACAAAATCGAATAATTCTGCATATATGATGAATTCTGTAATACTGATTAATTACTGAATATGGATGAATTCTGTAAACTGAATAATAATTCTGAATACTGAATAATTCTGTAAATATGATGCCCGTCCGTTTCTTGACCGTGCATCGAATCAGCTTACAATCGAACGGTCACTCGTCAAATGATAGGCTTGCAAGAGTATTGAAATATAGGTTACGCTCTGTCAATGCAGAAGTGATTTCATAAACAACGTAATAATTACGAAAATTTATCGGAGTGAATAGTATAAATAATAGTGTTTCAATTATGTAAGTAATACATTAAAGTGAATTATTTAAATCAAACTTTCAGAATCCTGAAAAAAGTACCGAAATTAATCATTTACGCAATCATTGTAACGCTTCGACAAAAATCATATGGCAGGAGTTTTCAGTCATTGGAACCTAGGGTATCATCAGCTGAGAATCAGAGATCGTTTCTATTTTCAATCCTTTTTTTATTATTAATTATTACAGTTTTTGTTAAATTAACACATGAGTGAGAAACTTTGAACGGTCGGAACACAACTTCACTCATCTCAAAAATATCTAAAATTTTCCAAAACTATTCGAAACAAAATCGAATAATTCTGCATATATGATGAATTCTGTAATACTGATTAATTACTGAATATGGATGAATTCTGTAAACTGAATAATAATTCTGAATACTGAATAATTCTGTAAATATGATGCCCGTCCGTTTCTTGACCGTGCATCGAATCAGCTTACAATCGAACGGTCACTCGTCAATGAACGATATATTTTAGAACACAGCTATACTATCTGAAACCCAACCTTAGACGCTGTGAGCTAAAAGTTACGTAATTTAACGATACCCGAAGTCATATTTGATGCGTGGCATTTGGATGCACGGCAGGTTTTCATGTAGTTCCCCTGACAAACTGTGAATCAGAGACAAGCTGTGACAAGCCTGACAAGCCTGACGTGCCTGACAAGCCTGTGAATCTCCTGACAAGCAATGACAAGCTAGGCTGATTGGTGGCAATTCCGTTGTTCGCTGCTTACAGTTCGAGCTGAAGTCAGGGTATGAAGAAGAGTTTCGATGTAACATTCAGTGGTCGACGATCTTTTACCTTTAGGCTATTCGCTCCCTTGTATGGCGGTGTAAAACCCAGGCGTTCCAGTCGCGGCTGATTGGTGCAAAAAATTGGAGGTGCGCTTGCCATAAACTTTACACAAAATTGGCACATATAACTCGAATTTATGGCCTTAAATTACAGTACTGAAACGGCGTAGCAACTATGATCCAACACAAAAAACTTCAAAGTAACTCAACGAAACTTCTGCTCAACTTGGCTTAAAAAATTACCAGTTAGACGTCGCGTCTGACTGGCAGCAAAAAAATCTCTACGTAAGTTAAAAATTGTGTCATTAGATTTTGCATAAGGTAAAGAAAGACTTGGATAAAATACATGTTTTTGCTCGAAGTCTGCGGAAAAATTGTTTTTATTTAGAGTTCCGGATATCTATTTTGACAGCTCGTTACCTAACAATTTTTTTGGAACGTGCTGATGCATGATATGATGATGTGCTGATGTACGATATGATGACACCTTAGTGTAAAATCTCATCAGCTTTGAAAATTCAAGCTGAGACCTACAAAATTAAAATAAAACTAACCGTTTTTCTCTCTTCATCTATCATTTTCCAAACCCCTGAGTCACAAATTCATCCACTCAAAGCATTAGAATATTCATAAGTTGCAAAATTTACGTCGTTATTTATATATTTTATTAGTTCAACTTCATACAGAATCCACGACGCTCCGTGAAACAAATTATTGTTTATCGTCAAAGTCCAACTAAATTATCGTTAGAAATGAATTTATTCGAAATGCAATCCAAATGGGCAGAGTTATACCTTGACCAGAAGGGGCAATGCCAATAATTTTTCTCTCAATATAATAAATTTTCTCTCATCTCAATAATTTTTCTCTCAAGTCAATCTTCGTGACCATTCAATTTCCTGAGCGTGCCACGAGGGCTTATCGGCGGATATTCACTTAATACTTAGTATCATTTCATAATCTTGTTATAATCATGCACGGGTGTCCTCATTATCACAATTCGATTGTCATATTGTAAATCTATGCTGGAATTCATGACTCCGTGGTCGAAGATTTTAACGATTCAAGTATGGCACAGAAAAATTACTATTGGTGTATCAAAATATTAACACACTTTCCCTGCCCACAGCACCAGCAGAAAACGGACGTAACTTTGACACGCCCAATTGGCAGGCCTAAATGGGTCAGGACGACACACACAAGTGCAAGAAGTGCATCACAATTTGCACAACATCTCACTCATTTTTAGCGCATTTTCTCATTTATGATAAAAACGCACTATGGTGCTCGCCATGTCCGTCTGTCCGTCCGTCTATCCGTCTGTCTGTCGGTCCGTGACTTCATGTTTTCGTCGACGAGAAAATACGCTCTCTGTCCTCACTGCAGTGAGAACTGAGTTATGTTTATAAGAGTGTGCGTACACCAAAGCATACCTATAATGTTATAGTGTGCGTGCACCAAAGCATACCTGTAATGTTTCAGGATGACGACGAAGACTGGCTCTCCACTGAACGCAAATTAAGGAGCCTCAATTACCAATTATTCTGCATGTGCGTGGTATAAACGAAGCCAAAAGAACCGGTAATTTTTGTGACTGCACGATTATCCTGAGCTATTCCTCTTAAACTTTTAGGACCGGGAGTTGCTGAATTAATATAGTGTTTTCAACACTCAACTCGTACCTGATAAATCAGTTCCTACATGACCTTCACTTCACGATTGGTTCTCCGACAAATATTTTAAAATTTACACCCTTGTTCTAGTTACGTTAATTCTGATTGTAACTACTGCCAACTTTCATGTTAACTTACGCTTTAGATCTATCATTCACTTACTTATTATAAGCAGAACACTCAATAAAAAGGTGACAAGAGCCTCAAGGGGCAACCCAGGGCAGAATGTGCTGGGGAACAGGTAGCTGCTGACGAAGGGTCGCCCTCGTGAGCCCAACAAGGCGTACTCCCTCTTGCAGAGGTAGTAGCGCTCGAAGGTGCAGTACAACCACCGTAGCCCTACCAGGTACTGCATCACGCCCGGTACAATGTGGCCTCCGAAGTGCTCTGGAAGTCCCAGTTCTGCCGTGCAATTAAAACCAGATGTTCACTAACAACTCCAAATGTCTCTTTGTGGCAAGTTGTAAGGGATAGTAACATTAAGGTAATATTGTTTTTTTGTCGAAATATTAAATTGTCATTTTAGTTTAGAATGAACCGGAGGAAAGGTGCGGAATGTTAGGGTGAAATGGTTATTGTGCTGTGGAAAGCCGGAGCGGAGGTATGTGTGAGAATAGGATCCGATGTAGATATGTAAATAATGCTGTGAACAGATTGTGTAAAAAACTGATTTCATATTTAAGGTATGTGTAGCGTGTATAGTTTACTTTATTAGTACTAGTTATTGATCCATTTCTACTTGGTTCTTTTAGGAAAGCCTCAACCTCGAGCCTAGAGATTCAACCTCAAGCCTGAAGTTTGACGTGGAGCACCTAAGTGTTAACGCATAAGTGTTCAATAGGCAATAATAACGGTTCATTAATAATTTGTTTGTGAATAAAAAAACTGCGGTGTAACAAAGTGTTTCAAAGATGTACCAGTGATTGAACCCTATACGATCATGTAGGCAATTTGGTGAGTTTGGGAGCCCCAACAAAGTGATGTGAGATATATATTCCTTCATTGCCGGATAACTTTCCCATTGAATTTGGCTCATAGCGGTTCTCGCGTGAGTGTTACTAGAAAAAAAAGATGTAGTGCACTTCATTCATATTTTGCTTTGGTCCCTACCCTTTAATTACTGTTACTCCTATAGTTACTGGATACCAGAACATGCTCATACACCCTTCATATTTACTCATTACATCTTCGGTACGAGCGTCCAAGACCGCAAGAGACGAGCTTGTCACAAAAGGCTTGAGGCATTAACACTCTTGACGCTTCACCAAGCCTTCTTACGCATACCATCATTCTTATCCCCGTAGTAAGTAAATAATCGAATGAAATTCATTTTTGTATATAATCTGATAATTCATGCATGTTTGGAACAACAAGAATTTAAAATTTTAAGCCAAAATTTTATATTAAAAATGAAAAAGTACCCTAATTATTCTTCTTTAATTAAAAGCATACTTTTTTATTCGAATTATTTATTTTTACTTTTAATCTCGTATTTTTCATATTTCCTTAAATAAAAGACTATGTCAGTCATGTATACCATGCAATATTTAATAATGCAGCTGGCACAAAGACAATTTAAAAATAAACTATAATGTTGAATACCTAATAAAAAAGTACGGCTTACTATTGAAAATATTTCTGAAATAAGAGACTACTGTATGCTAGTCATCATATTTCCCTTTATAAGAAGCTATGTAAGTCAACTATGCCATGCAATATATAATAATGCAGCTCGCACATAGACAATATAAAAAAACTATAATGTTGAATACCTACTAATACAGTACGACTTACTATTGAATAGAGGATCCGTGTGGTTATGGTGGTGCTCCATCGCCTCCATCTTGAAAGCGGTACTACGCGGTCCACAGGTGCGGCCACGATCGTTCAAAATCAGAATTTATAGCAAAGAAAACTCAAGTAAACATGAAGGGATAATAATGTTTATATAACGTGTATCTGCGAAAACAAATTATTATTTATTACGCTCAATCCACAATGAATGACTGGGTAAAAGTTCAAATTCTTTGGCCGAAGTAATGAATTCCATTTGAATTCGGATCTAGTGAATATATAAGAAGGGAATTTCTCAGAAATTTTATCGATGGTGAATATCATTCGTTCATATACAAAGAAATTATGCAATAATAAATAATACCAAATAATTTTAAACTCGATACGAACAAAAAAAAACAACGTAAATATATAGCTTGCGAATGTCTATGCAAGTTTATGCTTAATAATACTTGTAGTAATCAAAATATCTACGAAGTCTCTCATAATTTCGCTGTTGTATTGACAGAATCGCGCTGGATTGCACAGTTTACTTTACTTTACTTCCAGCCTTCTATTTACTCATGTACATACACTATATACTGATGTACTACTATAGTGATGTACTACTATACTGATGTACTACTATAGTGATGTACTACTATACTGATGACTATACTAATGTACTACTATACTGATCTACTACTATACTGATCTGTGAACGAATGAGAATCGTTCACGGTCTTTTTAGGCTTTTTTAACAATTTCAATTTTGTTTAAGCTAGGTGATATATTATACTACATGTATGTTTTTTTTTAGCGAAGCCGGTTAAGTAACTTAGACTTCCGACCCCTTCAGGGAAGATTGGTCTCAGAGAGGTGACGAGGGCGATTCCTTTTATATGAGACAGCAGTTGTGTCCTGCTAGCCGATCGGTTAAGTTGCTGCTCTGACCTTCCTAGTGGTAGCTAGTAACTGCCGATCTGGCATGAAGCTTTTGTCTTGCAGTGAGTCCTCTCCCTGACTGAGCTGATTAATTATTTGCCAGTGTCTGTGCTGCTCGTTACTGTGACCTTAACTGTAGAGTGCCCATTTTAAAGTGCTTATTTCTATTGGAATAAACGTGTGAAACTTCAGTGGTGAACTGGAAAGCTGTGTTCTCATTATCGATTCTTTAAAACTAGCTTGTTAATAAGTTCGTGGCCAGCGTTCAACCTTAGGCAGCCATCAGTTGAAGCTAAGGTAGTGAACGTCCGGTCACAGATCTACAACTAAACTGATCTACTACTATACTGATGTACTACTACGTATACAGATGTACTGATCTACTGATGCTAGGTTACTGATTTACTTCCACGTTTGTCTGTCGTATGCTATCTCCGATGCAGTGCGTCCATAGGCGAGAGAACGTCTCGTTTCTCTTCATTTTCAAGCTCTCATTTCGCAGTCGCCTATATGAGGGCGCTTGTAACTAGTATCACAACATGCGGACATTTACCAGGCTTATCTCTTCACAGTTGAAATTTTAACGCTTGACTTGAGCTCTCTCAAGATTCCTGTGGAGGTTTAATTACACTTTAGTTTTAAAAATTACTCACAGTTTTTCACAATTCTTGCTCATTTGGAGTCAGTTTTCTAGAGCACACAGATTGATTATGATATTAGTAGTTCAGATGAATGTCTATCGGAATAAATGATCCGTAGACTAATGAAAGTTCTGTTCAGTTATCACGGCCTCCACAAAACCCATAGTTTGCACTGAAATTGAATCCACTAACTACGTAGGTGATTAAATGGCATGAGTGCGAGACGTGCTATGAATGGGTCATATTGCCGTACGCTTGACTCATATTGATTTACTAGTCGGTTTTATACATATTAGATGACATGGTCAAATTGGTAATATACGAAAGATTTTTATTTGTTATTTATTCGTTATCTCCCAATACCGGTACAGTTTATTTGTTATCTCCCAATAAATATCAATAGACTGTACCGGATAAGCGCGTGCAAGTTTTCATTATACTCTTAAGTGAGGCGACATACAAAATTATGCTAATACAATTCAGCCAAGCATTGCAGAATGTTCTTAATTGAACTTTATGTGAGATAGAAATAAAAGAATATGTCTCGTGATGTTATTAATCCTCAGGTAGATAATCCAAGATCGTCATGTAGATAATAAAAGTAAAGATAATATCCCTGGTAAAAAAAAACAAATAAAAAAAACTTTTAAAAACCACGTTTTCTTAACAAACAAAAAAGAAAAACGTTTACTCTTACATAACATTTAAGTTATGTAAAATGTTATATAATGTTATGTAAGAGTAAATGTTTTTCTTTTTTGTCCGTTAAGAAAACGTGGTTTTTAAAAGTTTTTTTATTTATTTTATTTCACTATTTTTAGTTTTATAAAGAACAGAAAAACGTGGTTTTTAAAAAAAAATTTATATTTATTTATTTTCTACTTTTTAGTTAGCAATTTTAGCAATTCAAATCAATTTCCAGGGTTGGCAAGTGTGGATGTTCGAGAAAAAACTCAATTCCAAACCGTGAATTTTTAGTGTTTTTTTATATACATTTTTTTCAAAAATTTTTTTTTTCATTATTATTTCTGATGATCAAATCTTGAATTGTTAGGCAGCATAAACATGCATGCCAAATTTCAACTTACTAGGATGTTCAGAAGTGCTCTAAATTAAGGTTTGAATTTTTGATGACAGACACACACGAAACGAAGTCAAGAAAAACGTAGTAATAATAATGGATTGTTTTGGGCATTTCACCAAACGAAATAGCTCAATGATCGAGAAACCACCAATTCAAATGAAAAATTTCCTACCGCCTATATTTTAGGTCGTGTATATGGCGTCAATATAACTTTACTGTGCAATATTGGTTTCATATTGTGACGTGAAAAAATTGATTTGTGGTATTTAGGTCGCTGCCGTTCTCAAATGGCGCAAAAGGAACTAAAAAGTAGGATACATTGAGAGAACTTGACCTACGCCTAACACCCAACTTCATGTAAAAGGTCAAGATTTGCATAGCAACAAGCCTCTGCTCAAATCCTCGGGGTTTTAACTTCAACGTCTTAAGGTAGGTCAACTTTTTCTTGTCTGATTAGTTGTACGAGTGAAGGACACTTTAGAGGAGATGATATCAGATAACATGCTCTGCAATGTGTTTAAAATTTTTTTATGTAGATTAAGTAAATACATGCATCTATCACATGTCAATAAATTTCAACGATCCGCTGATCAAGGGATTAAAAAATTAATTTTTAAAAATCAAATATTCCTTATATTTTCTGAACTCTTAACTTCGAATTTGATTGAAAAGTTGACGCTGTTAGTGGACCACTGATCTAAATCACTGATAATTACATAGAAGCCCGTTATTGTAGGACTGGCTTGATTAGCCTGTGATTAAAATTTGGAAATAACTGAATTTCGTTGAAATAGAATAATAAGAAATAATTTGCAATGGACACGAAATCAAATTTAAACATCAATCACATATTTTTGCATTATACTTCTTGGTTATAAAAAATTTTCGGAATGCCAATTATAATAAAAAAATATAACTCAGTACTCACAGCAGTGAGTGACAGAGAGCGCATTGTCTCGTCGACGAAAACGTGAAGTCACGGACGGACAGACAGACGGACGGACAGACAGACGGACAGACAGACGGACGGACGGACAGACAGACGGACGGACAGACGGACATGGCGAGCACAATAGTGCATTTCTTCCATAGATGAGAAAATGCGCTAAAAATGGCCCAACAACAAACTGCTAAGGGCGCCTGTATGGTGCTCAAGATCGGGGCCTCATTGTGCAGCCGATATTGTTTTTCATCTATGTTAGCAACTAAATTATCTAAATTTATTACAATAGGTTAATTCTGGGCATAAAACGATGAGAGTAGCGCTGTGAAAGTCTCTTAAGTATTATATATTATTGTTTTTGATATTACAAGGAGAAACAACTTGCCTTATGGTTTACACTTTACAGAAACACTAGTCTGTTACTAGATATTTTTCGGGAAAGGGATGAGTTGCAATATTCGTGAAATAATTGACAGAAAATGAATTTGATTCAAACACAGTTTTGTGAAGATCTTGATGCAATCTAACAACTATATATGGGAGGCAAATGCTTTGATATGATAACTGTAGTTATCATATTATTACTTTTTTCGTGGTGCAGGAAAAAATTATTCAGTAAAAAGACTTGATTACAAGATAATTATGACATATATAGAAACACGAAGGAAATACGGAAATAAAGTGGATCGGAAAATAATCTGTAGCCTACCTTTTAAATTTGTTGAGGAACTTTATGATGCAATATGAATGATATCTGTCAGCACACAAATAAGGATTAGGAAAATAGACTTGAACGACCCATCGCATATATAAGAGCAGCTGTTTGAAATGCAGCATGATATGAACATTAGACAAATTTGCTCCTTATGAACTATAGGGATTTCAATTCGCTAACGACATTGATTTTTGTAAACACAATCAATCGCCGCGCTAACTCTGCAAACTCGTCATTGCCAATCATCAACAAATTCTGTTATGAATGCTTTAGTTCGAATAAAACCTTCACTGTTCAGTAAAAAAAGGTGAGTAAACGAAGAAATGAATGTATATAAAACGCGCCATTAAAATTAGGAAGACATTTTAATATAAAACACTAAACGGAACCGTAAGTCAGTCAGCGTCTGTTATAACAACTTTTCTCTTTCGTCTCTGTCGTATGAACGACAGCGAGCTTAAATGAGATTTGACGAAAATCTTATTAAAAGCCTCTGAATTTCAACGCTATTTGATTTTTCCGATGGTTCTTATTGGGTAAGAAACTCATTTATTATGTGTGTCCCATCCAGGTGTTGGCTGACGCCATTATTCGTCAATCCACAATAAACTTCAACCCTCAGTACCTACATGCCTTCTCATAAACCCAAACCTACTCATTTAATTCTGCAATTGATATTCAAGTGGAGCAATCGGAGAAAAAGTTATCAATTTCAGGAAACATTTAGTTCACATCAGGATACCTCAGTGTTTTTCAGAAGGGCGACTTGAATTTTCGTCCCATTTCTTACCAAGTTATTGCGACCCAATTATTAATGCCCCTAATAATTAAAACACGGAGAATTCCTCTATTTAGATTGGAATTCAATTAATACATTAAACTTTTACGCGCATTCCTGCTGTAAATCCGCAATCAGCAGCCCAGCAGCATTCCTCTTCTCACAATTCGTTTGTCAGAAAAGTTTTACTGATACCGAGTGCACCAGTGACGAGTTTAATTACTTTCTATAGAAAATTATAATAAATTTTGTGGAGCTAATTAATTTCCTTGAATTCAGTTATATTATGAATTGAATGACTGGAAAATTGGGTGGACCAAACAACTTTGATTTTGTATACCCTCATAACAGCAGTTTTTTCACACTTGACAAAAACGTATTAGATTTAAGACTGGTGGGGGACTAAAGAAATAATTTATATATATACACTATGAATGTAATTTTTACAGCGTGCCAGCAGCAAAGTAAAAATCTCGCATGAAATTATTCATGGCGATAGTTATATTATTTTGAGAAGGCATGCATTTTTATAAGGCAGTTATATTTGAGAAGGCGTGCATTTTTATTGAAGTTACTTATGGATTTCTCTCATGAATATATACAAGAAAGTGAATATGTTAGATATGAATTAAGAAAAAGTGTGAAAATGCCATGTTTTGAAATTTTGTGGAGATCGAGGAATGTACGGCATATAGGGAATATAAGGTTTAAAACCGAATATAGGCCTGGTTCAAACCGTTCCATCTTGAGCAATCCAGAACAACATAATTTGATTCATCTCAAATCTTGTTCAAGCTCGCTGATGTTCACACGACAGAGACGTGATATGTTATTAAATATTATTAAACTACATTAATTTCCAGGAATATGTTATTAAATACCATTAAACTGCATTAATTTCCAGGGATATGTTATTAAATACAATTAAAGTGCATTAATTTCCAGGAATAGGTTATTAAATACCATTAAACTGCCTAATTTTCAGGAATATGTTATTAAATACCATTAAACTGCATTAATTTCCAGGAATATGTTATTAAATACCATTAAACTGCAATTATTTCCAGGAATATGTTATTAAATACCATTAAACTGCATTAATTTCCAGGAATATGTTATTAAATACCATTAAACTACATTAATTTCCAGGAATATGTTATTAAATACCATTAAACAGCATTAATTTCCAGTTTTTCGTAGATTCTTCGTCGTAATTTGCAATAAATAAAAATATATGATACAAATTATATTCAAGTGAGCTTTTGGAATGAATGAACAATAATATTAAAAATTAGTTAAATAAATGATGTAAAAATATTAAAAAAGGCTAATATATAAAAAAAAATATTAAAAATGGCTCTATACAATTGGAATCGTATTGATTTGAAAGATTGAAATAGATTTATAATGATAATACTGAAATTAATGACAAAAATAAATAAAAAATGAAAGGCAAGAGTATTGAAATGAGTGATTTCATAAATAACGTAATAATTTAGAAAAATTATTAGAGTGAATAGTATAAATAATAGTGTTTCAATTATGTAAGAAATACATTAAAGTGAATTATTCAAATAAAAATTTCAGAATCCTGAAAAACGTATCGAAATTAATCATTTACGCAATCCTTGTAACGCTTCGGCAAAAATCATATGGTAGGAGTTTTCAGTCATTGGAACCTATGGTATCATCAGCTGTGAATCAGAGATCGTTTCTATTTTCAATCCTTTTTTATTATTAATTATTACGGTTTTTGTTAAATTAACACATGAGTGAGAAACTTTGAGCGGTCGGAACACAACTTCACTTATCTCAAAAATATCTAAATTTTTCCAAAACTATTAGAAACAAAATCGAATAATTCTGCGACAATGATGCACGAATTCAAATATCGTGCTTCTCTTTAGTGACAACTAAATTTGAAACCTCAGTTCAAACACTTTATTTTAAGCTGTGCTCAATTTCGCAAGCTGCCATCAGTGATACGTATATTGTCATGGTTTACTTTATATCAGTTACAATATTTTAATCTAGCACACAGGGAATTTTTATCTAACGATTTTGTTTTATCATTGAGGGTATTTCGATACATGTGATTTTGGTCGGAAACCACCACTGCTGTGCTTCGAATGGACTTTCATGATCTCTTCCTTCAAGAACGTAGCCTATAACACTGCTGGGGCCATACGTTAAAAACTCACTAAGTGAACGTAAGTACTTATACGCTCTATTTTATTGTCTATGATTGGTGGATTTTGCTTAAAAGGCCGCCAATGATTGGCAGATGAACTTACTATCTCTTGACTTTTTTTGAAAGTATAGGCCAAGGACTCCTCAATTATCAGCCACAAACCACATGACAGATCACATCCATTGAAGTAGACCATTTGGCCGACATCAAAACAGCCTGCAATAATATGCCCTGACATCGTCTGCCAAAACGTGAAAAAAAATTCTGCACCATTCGCACAGAGCGCGCCGGAACTTTAACTGCAGTAAACATGATGCCCGTCCGTTTCTTGACCATGCACCGAATCAGCCCACAATCGAACGGTCACTCGTCGAAGAACGATATATTTTAGAACCTAACTATACTATCTGAAACCCTAACTCGGACGCTGTGAGCTAAAGGTTACGTAATTTAACGATACCCAAAAGTCATGTTCGATACGCGGCCTGGTGATGCACGGCAGGTTTTCATGCAGTTGCCTTGACAAACTGTGAATCAGAGACAAGCCGTGACAAGCCTGACAAGCCTGACAAGCCTGTGAATCTCCTGACAAGCAATGACAAGCTTGGCCTATTAGTGGCAGTTCCGTTGTTCGCTGCTTACAGTTCGAACAAAAGTCAGGGCATGAAGAAGAGTTTCGATGTAACATTCAGTGGTCGACGATCTTTTACCCTAGGCTATTCGCTCCCTTGTATGGTGGTGTAAATCCCAGTCGTTCCAGTCGCGGCTGATTGGTGCAAAAAATTGGTGGTGCGTTTGTCATAAACTTTACACAAAATTGGCACATATAACTCGAATTTATGGCCTTAAATTACAGTACTGAGACGGCGTAGCAAACAATGATTCAACACAAAAAGCTTCAAAGTAACTCAACGAATTTTCTGCTCAACTTGGCTTAAAAAAATTAACAGTTAGACGTCGCGTCTGACTGGCAGCAAAAAAATCTCTTTGTGAGTTAAAAATTGTGTCATTAGATTTTGCATAAGCTAAAAAAAGACTTGGAGAAAATACATGTTTTTGCTCGAAGTCTGTGGAAAAATTGCTTTTATTTAGAGTTCCGGATATCTATTTGACCTGTCTCTTATACACATCTAGATGTGTATAAGAGACAGCATGTATACCATGCAATATTTAATAATGCAGCTGGCACAAAGACAATTTAAAAATAAACTATAATGTTGAATACCTAATAAAAAAGTACGGCTTACTATTGAAAATATTACTGACATAAGAGACTATGCTAGTCATCATATTTCCTTAAATAAGAGGCTATATGTAAGTCAACTATAACATGCAATATTTAATAATGCAGATGCACAAAGACATTATAAAAATAAACTATAATGTTGAATACCTACTAATACAGTACTACTTACTATTGAATAGAGGATCCGTGTGGTTATGGTGGTGCTCCATCGCCTCCATCTTGAAAGCGGTACTACGGTCCACAGGTGCGGCCACAATCGTTCAAAATCAAAAGTTATAGCAAAGAAAACTCAAGTAAACATGAAGGGATAAAAATGTTTATCTAACGTGTATCTGTGAAAACAAATTATTATTTTTTGCGTTTAATCCATAGTTAATGACTGAGTAGAAGTTCAAATTCTTTGGTCGAATTGATGAATTCCGTTTAAATTCAGATCAACTGAATATACGCGAAGTGAATTTCTCAGAAATTTTATCTATGGTGAAAATTATTCGTTCGTACGCAAGGAAATAATGCAATAATAAATAATAACACATAATTTTAAACTCGATACGAACAAAAAAAAAACAACGTAAATATAAAGCTTGCGAATGTCTATGCAAGTTTTTGCTTAATAATACTTGTAGTAATATAAATATCTACGAACTCTCTTATAATTTTGCTGTTGTGTTGACAGAATCGTGCTGGATTGCCTAGCTTATTTTACTTTACTTTCAGCCTTCTTATTTCCTGATGTACCTATATACTGATGTACTACTATACTGATGTACTACTATACTGATGTTACTATACTGATGTACTACTATACTGATGTACTACCATACTGATGTACTACTATACTGATGTACTACTATACTGATGTACTACTATACTGATCTTCTACTATACTGATGTACTACTATACTGATGTACTACCATACTGATGTACTACTATACTGATGTACTGATCTACTGATGTTAGGTTACTGATTTACTTCCACGTTTGTCTGTCGTATGCTATCTCCGATGCAGTACGTCCATAGGCGCGAGAACGTCTCATTTCTCTTCATTTTCAAGCTCTCATTTCGCAGTCGCCTATATGAGGGCGCTTGTAACTAGTATCACAACACGCGGATATATAACAGGCTTATCTCTTCACAATTGAAATTTTGACGCTTGTCTCGAGCTTTTTTAATATTCCTATGGAAGTTTAATTACACATTAGTTTTAAAAATTACGCACAGTTTTTCACAATTCTTGCTCATTTGGAGTCAGTTTTCTAGAGCACACAGATCGATTATGATATTAGTAGTTCCGATGGATGTCTATCAGGAATAAATGATCCGTAGGCTAATGAAAGTTCTGTTCAGTTATCACGGCCAAATTCGGATCAAGTGGATATGAGAAGGGAATTTTTCAGACATTTTATCGGTGGTAAATATCATTCGTTCGTACGCAAGGAAATAATGCAATAACAAATGATAACAAATAGTTTTAAACGCGATACGAACAAAAAACATCGTATATATAAAACTTGCGAATGTATTTTTTGCTTAATAATTTTTGCTTAATTTTTTGCTCAATAATTTTGCTTATTAATTTTTGCTTAAGAATTTTTGCTTAATAATACTTGTAGTAATCAAAATTTCAACGAAGTCTCATATAATTTCGCTGTTGTGTTGACAGAATCCTGCTGGATTGCACAGTTTACTTTACTTTACTTCCAGCCTTCTTATTTACTGATGTGGGTACTGATGTACCTATATACTGATCTACTGATGATAGGTTACTGATTGACTTCAATGTTTGCCTGTAGTATGATATCTCCGATTCAGTACGTCTCGTATCTCTTCATTTTCAAGCTCTCATTTCACAGTACTCAAGGGGCGCTTGTAACTAGTATCACAACACGCGGATATATACCAGGCTTATCTCTTCACAGTTGAAATTTTGACGCTAGACTCAAGCTTTTTTAAGATTACTATGGAAGTTTGATTACACATTAGTTTTAAAAGTTACTCACAATTTATTACAAGCTTGCTCATTTGGAATCAGTTTTCTTTAGCACACAGATCGATTATGATATTAGTAGTTCAGATGAATGTCTATCGGAATAAATGATCCGTAGACTAATGAAAGTTCTGTTCAGTTATCACGGCCTCCACGAAACTTATAGTTTGCGCTGAAAATTGATCCACTAACTACGTATATAGGTGATTAAACGGCATCAGTGCGAGTCGTGCTGTGAGTGGTTGACTTCTCATAATGCCGTATACTCTTGACGTACGCTTGACGGCACTCACTGCTTGTATGGACTCACCCGCCGAGAAGCCCAGGTCGCTCTGATGCCCGAATTGTAGAAAAGTCCTACGATCGAGACCATGGCCTTCATAGGTGCCCTTGGCTCGCTATAAAGGGCTGAATATATAGTATGGTTGAACGAACTTTAGGTGTGCTTTCATTTTGCTTACAATGATATGATATTCAGATATCATTTGATAATCGTGATATGATAATGGTATGATATGATAATCAAATAAAATATGATAATCATGATATGATAATGATATGATAATCACACATAATTCAACAAATCGTGTCAAAATTTTCGCATTTTGTCAGTGACAAATCATAAAGTCTAATGAAAAATTTACTAGTCGTTTTTATACATATTAGATGACATGGTCAAATTGGTCAGATACGAAAGACTTTTATTTGTTATTTATTCTTCATCTCCCAATACCATATGCCTGTACCGGAAAAGCTCGTGCAAGTTTTCATTATACTCTTAAGTGAGGCGACATACAAAATTATGCGATTATAATTCAGAGCAGCATTAAAGAATGTTCGTAATTAAACTTTATGTGAGATAGAAATAAAAGAATATGTCTCGTGATGTTATTAATTCTCATGTAGATAATCCAAGATCCTCATGTATATAATAAAAGTAAAGATAATATCCCTGGTAAAAAAAAATAATAAAAAAAACTTTTAAAAACCACGTTTTCTTAACGGACAAAAAAGAAAAACGTTTACTCTTACATAACATTTAAGTTATGTAAAATGTTATATAATGTTATGTAAGAGTAAATGTTTTTCTTTTTTGTCCG
>NW_025947412.1:0-1652 GCF_000764305.2 Hyalella azteca
GTTGCACGGAAAAAATTGTAGTTTAAATTTATTTATATGAAGTAAATAAATATATTATTGCGTCTTCTAATACGCAATACCCATCGCGTCCAGGGTTGGAATAATGAACATAAATAGTAGTTTAACTTAGTAAAAATAAATCTGTGTCTGAAAATATACGATGAAATTCAACGAATAATTCGAAACGGGACACATGATGATTCATCTTTATTGAACTACCGAGTACGAATCATCAATAAAAATCACAAGCTGAATGACTTCATTTCTATAAAACTTGTGTTTCCCTATCCAAATTCTTGACCACAGGAATAACCTGCCGTTTCTAATAGCTCCTCCCGAGCAACTGCCTCATGGCAGAATTTCCCGTGCCATTTATAGCGGGCGCTGCAATGTATGATACCGCGAAGAAAGACGCGCGTTTGGCATGACTCTGAATAATTCAGCAGATGTTGAGCGTCAGTGGATGGCACTGAAAAATAAAAGTTTTTCGGGTGAGTTTCTTGCGTCGTACGAGATAAAGGAGCGTGAAGTGGGGGTGCGATACTCTCAACCGTACTGTGAGATGAAGCACTTCTCTGATGAATGTATGTATATCAGCTGCGTCCTAGCCTACCCTACTAAATATCATGGATTTTTATTTCTCTTGACGTCAAGGATCCGTGGTAAGATCGTTTCATCCATTTCTTGAGTTTGAGCCTTTTTCCCGAAAATTGCTGTTTGCCCGAGCTGTTTTAATTGCACGAGCTAAATAATTAAAAATAAAATTGCACGAGCGGTTTTAATATTATTATTTGTATTTCTTTTTTACATTTTAATATAGGTTCACCTGCCTTACGCAGGCAAATTTTATAATAGCAAATTCAATAATATGTTAACTGTATCCATGTTCGCGTAAATAATGGTGAAAATATTGAGAATATTTCTCCAAATTAATCTCGCGAGATTTAATGCAAGTTTGTAATATCTTTAATTTCGTAATTCCTTTCGATTTGATGCACAAGAAAAATTATTTGAGATAAAATGACGCTAGAAGGTGACGACGTGAAGGTCATAAACAATATAATAATTTTATTTCAATAATCGAACAGGAGTTTTATTTATTCCTGCTTCTGGCTGAAACCCTCGACAAGCCGCGGCCTTGAACAACTTAATTGATTGGTCGCAAAGTTAGTCCTCATCTAAATACGTTAGAAAAACCAATATAAACGTAATATAATTTATTTATGTTTGAACGGAACAATGTCACAACAAATTCTACGGATAATAGTAGTAATATTTAACTAACTTTTTACATTCAACCCAGTTATGTTGAATTTTTAATTTCGTAAGCCAACGCAGTGAGAAATTTTATTGTTCAACAATCTTTTTCCTGATTATTTGATTTATTCGAGCATAAAACATTTACCATCACATACGTGGTTAATTGAACGGATTAACCAGGTGCATACAGATAAATTAATCTCTGAAACTTTATTTCTAATATAAAGGCATGGTATCCACTGTTTCCATCAGCAGAAACTTTAGTTCTAATATAAAGGCATGGTATCCACTGTTTCCATCAGCAGAAACTTTAGTTCTAATATAAAGGCATGGTATCCACTGTTTCTATCAGCAGAAACTTTAGTTCTAATATAAAGGCATGGTATCCACTG
>NW_025947413.1:0-332 GCF_000764305.2 Hyalella azteca
CACCTACCTTAAAACGGCTACTGGAACTTCCCACAGCACCCGTCTGATCGTTATGTAATTTACGACTCTTAGCCTGGAAATTAAACGAATTCCCACGTTCCAAAACAAACGGTATTCGATCAACCATTAGAACTTCCTGACATTAGTTCCTGGACACACTCAAGAGGCTTACCATTTACCATGTCCAGCCACCCGAGCTAGCAACAATTGTTTCCGGATTAAAATAACTGTTGTCCCCAAGATGGCAGTCACATTCACCTACCTTAAAACGGCTACTGGAACTTCCCACAGCACCCGTCTGATCGTTATGTAATTTACGACTCTTAGCCTGG
>NW_025947414.1:0-14845 GCF_000764305.2 Hyalella azteca
AGTCCTACCTTCCGGAACGTAGCCTTCAACACTTCTGGACAATCATGTAGGCAGCCGAAAGTCACCAGACAGAACGAATCAATTGAATTAGACCAGTGGTTCCCAAAGTGGGCGATATCGCCCCCCTAGGGGCGGTGGAAAGATTTTGGGGGGCGGTATGGAAGAAGAGGGCCATAGGGGGGCGGCAATCCGAAGTCGAAGTCAGAAGTTTGAGCGTTCGTTTGACGATTTATACACAACACTTGCAGCACATGACTCCCAGCGATGTTTTTTTTTCACTCAGATCTGTTTTTTTAACCTCCCCTGGGTTTACGTCTCGGATAAATTAACGGCCGGACTCGCGGCCGGTCTCACGGCCAATTTCCAAAATTAACGAACGATCAAGGAATATCTCTCAAACTAATAAACGTAACTCGATGAAACTTGGTACACGTATTCATTAGGACCTAATGGTAATGTGTAGCACGTGAAATTATTTTTAATTTTGCGTTCATTTGTGAGTTATATGGCGATACGAGCCGAAATTCACAGCGATCAAGGAGTTTCTTCCAAACTACTGAACAGATTCGAACGAAATTTACATTCCTAACTACCGAACAGTAATGTTTAGCTCCTGAAAATTTTTTTCGATTTTGCCTTCGTTCGTGAGTTTTTTTCAATTTCACCTACATTCGTGATTTAAACGCGAAAACGTATTTATTCTAATAAGTTAGTGCCAAAAGTCCCGATTCTCAAGTATTTTACTGGCCTACAATGTGACATTTCAGGTCCACGAAGAGAACGTGATCGGCATGTGCCACCACCCACACCAGAACCTGCTGTCCACATTCAGCGAAGAGGGACTCCTGAAGTTGTGGAAACCGTAAATTTATGATTATAATTTTAATTAAACTCGGACTGTCAATTCCCATAAATTTTCGTATGCGCTGGACATGTTTCCTTAACCTATGTACATGTAATTTAAGCAATACGTGCTTAAATTCGCAGTAATCAAGAAATTTCTTCCAAACTACTGAACAGATTTGAACGAAACATAGTATTTCAAAACCTAACCTCAACAACGATGATATTTAGCTTGTTACAATTTTTTTCGATTTTGTCTCCGTTTGCGAGTTATATATGGCTATACGTATACGGCCATATACGTAAACGGCTCTTGGTTAAACCGGCCGGTAGAAAAGCCGGTCGTTTCTCCTATATCTGTATCACTCGGTAACGAAAGCAAATTATAAAAATTGTCACGAGCTAAACATCACCGTTGGGAAGTAAGGTATTTACATACAAAATTTCGTTGAAATCTCTTCAGTAGTTTAGAAGAAATTTCTTGATCACTGCGAATTGAAGCGACAAAATACCCGGTGATGCGAGGCAAATATAAGGAAGTGTGAAATCAAGAATGACGGTGAAATGAAAAAAAAACTTGCAAACGAAGGCGAAATCGAAAAATTTATTGAAAGTTGAACAAAAAAAATAAAATCCCCGTTTGGTAGTTAGGAATATATATTCAAAATTTTGTTCAAATTTTTTCAGTAGTTAGGAAGAAATTCTTTGATCACTGCGAATTTCGGCCTGTATCGCAATATTACTCACGAATGAAGGTGAAATGCAACAAATTTTCACGAGCTAAACATCACCGTTAGGTTATGATGAATACATGTTCTAAGTTTCATTGAGCTGCGTTCATTAGTTTGGGAGATATTGGTGGTCACTGAATTTGGAGATTGGCAGGGAGACCGGCCACGAGTCCGGCCGTAAATTTGGCCGAGACGTCCTAGGTTTCTAGTTCTGAAACAGTTAAAGCAGCTGAAATACATATTGGTTTGCTAAATGGGGTTCTATTTGTGAAATACACATTTGTGTTTAACCATTATGTTTTAAAATTACAGCGTACTAAATTTCAAGAAAGAGGCGTATGTTTTTATATGTCGGTGGGGGGCGCTAGAAATTCACTAGGGAGCCAAAGGGGGCGCCAGCCTGAAAAAGTTTGGGAACCACTGAATTAGACCAATCAGCTTCAGGGCAAACAGCCGACGATCGAATGGCTTAGCATCGTCCGCCGTACCGCGAAAAATTCTGCACCAAAAAATCAGAAACTACGTCGAAAGATTTAGATCTTTGAACAATGGTCAAAACGTTATAGGCTTCACCCTTCTTCGTCCAATCTCCTACTCGACAATAGCCGGTCTGATCATGGTGCTTGTTTACATTAAAACACATTGTTAATCAGATACTAGTTTGGCAGCCTGACGACCTCTAGTGCACGCAATACCCGTGAGAACATGCAGCTATTAACAATGAAGCATTCCTCATCATAGGGAAGAATACATTGAGTAAAATTGCCTTTCAAGTGATTGCGAGTTTTTATTTGCTACATTATTCAAAGTGGATAATAATTCTCCAATAATTCTATTCGATAATTCTATCACACACTGAAGAACTTCGTTATCTAGAATATTTTTAAATAATGCGTTCAATTTTTGAGATTAAAAAGTTTGGACGGAACTTTTATAGTAAATTCGTTAAATAATTGATGATAATTTATAGTTAAATCATTTCAAAATTCGAAATTTTGCTTACCTGGGAATTTCATTAGTGACTACTTAATGACGAATAATCCCTATTTTGCTTCTATTTTACTGACAATGAGCGATGATTCATGAACTACCAGGAGCTCACCATCATCTCGCTTGCAGAAATTCGCTCCAGCATCGACCCCAATCTTAGAAAATTTTAAAACTGAGATGGGACATGACATTACTGAAATTGAGAAAAAAAGAAGATGGGACATTACTAAATAAGTAAAGTAATATGAGGGACATCAGAATAAAATTTCCCAGTGGCCATATTAAACTTCGATGGTTGACTGAATTTAACTTCCATCAAAAGTAACAGTAATCAATTCGTACAGTAATTACACTATCTACAGTACATGGCAATTACACGGTATGCACTCTAAGAGCAATTTTACGTGTAAAAGAAACCGGCAGGAATCCATATTCTGATAGGAGTGATCGGTTCGTGAATAATTTGTTAGCTAAGATTTTCATCGAATTTCAATCCGGTACATTTTATAGCTATGGGTGGGGTGTATGGCTCTCATTTTCAAAGTTTTATTTTGAATAATCATGAATTATTTCAAGGCCAACTTTCAACTTAAAATAGGATTATTAATTGAAAAATATGAATAGAAAATAAATTTGGTAAAATCAGGCAGTTTCTCTCTCGAGTAGAATGCTTGAACCGTAATGCAACGCCACCAAAATTTGTCACACTAGCTTTTTTGAGACGTGTAAAAAGACAACATTCTGTAAATCGTAGATATACAGTATGTCAATATACCTTTAAAAATCATCACAGAACAATTGCTTTTACACTTTTTATTTGCCTAAAAAAGTAAGAGCGACGACGGTCATAATTATAGAATGACGGCAATATCTTTGAAATAATGTTCGTCATATCAGCTTATTTAAAAGATTAGTTGGTAATATTCCTAGCAACGTTAGTATATATTTTATATCAGTCTATGTATTCCAGAAAATGTTAGTGTAGTTTGGCAGAAGCTGTTCTTTAATGCAGGTTTCGTTGAAGACCAGAGAGTATTTCTTATTCACAATTTTCTTATTATTTTTCTCGATTCGGCGAATTAGGCTCTTGATAGGAAGTGAAAATCCAAATATCAGGTTTCCAAGGGACATTTTATTATAATTTTACGACGTTTTGAATGCAACTTCATTCATTATCAAGTAGAGGACGAGTTTTGCAACAAGTGAATTTGAAATTTTGAAATGACAATAGTACAAACATAGGGTATTATGGATACAGATTGGAATCAAGGCTTGAATTACGAGAACAATTTTAACGTCCTGACAAATCCGGTAGTTTGTAAATTAATAGCTGGAGACTCCTGCTTGATGATGAGAGCCTCAGCTATCGTCAGTCTTGTGGCGTCTGGGCATCTCATGAAGATTCTGGTGTGGGTCTCCAACGTCGCGCGAGTGAGGGTCTCATTATGAGCCTCTCTCATGTGGTTCTTCGGTCCTCCGTTCTGGAGGTGGCATGTTAGGCGGCGGCTCAAAGTCGTGCTGATCAAACCAATGTAATTTACGTTCTGGAGAAGTCTACAACCTTCTTTGTGGCAGGAATATTTGTAAATAACATTAGTTTGTTGTAATGGGCCCGACTTTTTGCACGGATTATTTTTCATTATTAAATTCTTGATTTTCATATTTTTATAGTAAATCAGGAGTTTGATTCGGTCGGCTGCGGTCGTGCTTCTGATGTTATTCAGCATGATTGATTTGAGGACTCTTTCGTCAGTCTTGTGGCCTTCAGTCATCTGATTTTGATAATAAATTGTTATAATACTTTCGTCTGATGTTGGTTCATTTTCCGTTTGGTTTTGTCGTGCTCGATAATTCACTTGCTTCGTTCAGTACTCTTCCGACGTCAGTAGGTTTTCGGTAAACTTTAGTGACAAACATTGCATCTTCTACTTGCACAAGTATATCGAGGAAGGGCAATGACTGATTTAGCCCAAATTCGCAGGTGAATTTGGGCTAAATCAGTCATTGCCCTTCCTCGATATACTTTTGCAAGTAGAAGATGCAATGTTTGTCACTAAAGTTTACCGAAAACCTACTGACGTCGGAAGAGTACTGAACGAAGCAAGTGAATGTCCCCAGAGATACAAAACCAGCACTATTCGCGCCTTAATACACAGAGCATTTAAAACCTGTACATCGGCCAGTGACTCAATTCAGTTATCTCAATTCGAAAACTGCGATTTCTTCCTGCTATCATCATCAAACGACGGGCAACTGTCGTGTCTTATGTTTTAATCCAAGGTTATATTCAATTATTATACACATTGAAACGTGCAAAGCTACTTCCGCTCAGTTGTGCCTGCCGCTAACCCCTCGAGGATGGAATAACCAAGCTTGTGCACGAGCGGGCACTTATACTGCAAGTTGTTATAGAACAATATGGCACAGGATAAAATACTTGTTTAGGTATGTTAAAATTAAAGAAATCAATTAGATTTCATATTAAATTATCGGCTTAAACAGATTATTAATCAGATAATTCCTACCCTAATTCCTAATAGGACGAAGAATTAGGAAAAGCCTCATTCTTTTGTTTCTGATATTTAATTCACGATGCAACTTACGAATCAATTCCAGCAATGCTGAAAATTAATTTTCAAAATTTTACTCGTGAAAACGACCTTCTAACCGATTTCTATCGAGTACGTACTCATTTTTTATTTTGGACTTTAAATGAAAACTGAGACTATGGAATCTTGTCTAAAACTATTGGCTTGCGATCAGAGACTATTTGACAAACCATAAATTAAAAAGCAACGAAAACGTCAAGCCAGCTGCATTGTCAGTCCAGAAAATTTTCCAGACTACAATTACAATTATCAGTGAAAATCGAAATTCGTACGGAAGATTATAAAACCTATGTAACAAGAAAACGACAACGGAACATAAATGCCTGTCATATACACTTTCAAGAGGATGAAAACTGCACGAAGACAATGGTTCCGTTTAAAACTATTCATCCATTCCAAAATCTTTAAATCCGAACCGTCTGAGGTGGAATAATTGAGTGCCTGAAATTCACTCGCACTGTTCAGCATGAAGGTTCACAGCAGCGTGAAAAGCTGCTGCTGTGTTAAGACCCCGGATGAAGGAGTTACGTGACGTCATTCCGACGTATGCCTATGCACAAAGCGCACAACTGTGTTCATTAACGAGGGAAGGGCGCACCGGGCAGACACAATATTCTTATATCTGGGGAAAGAACCAATTTCGAAATTTTTCACTAGCAGAGCATGCAAGTTGTCGTTAAGAAAACATTTCAAAAATAATATCTTTATTATCTGATCTTTGTTTCAAACGAGCTACCACAGTAAGGAAAGGTGCAATAAATATTTTTCCTACCATCAACCACAATAACTAAATAATAATATTAATAAAAAAATAACATTTTAATAAGAAAGCGTTTTATTTAACTTAACACAAGGCACAATGAAAACTTTCTGTTGAAACCTATTACAAATGATTGCAGATTCAGAATGCATTTCATGGAAGGCGGAACAAATACCATAGCCTCAACGCATCATGCAGAAGGTTAACAGCAGCGTGAACATTCGCAGCGTTTGAAAACTATTCAATTTAAAACCCAATAACACAAGCTAAAGAAAATTCATATGCGTGTCGATAAATTTCGGTTGGCAATACACGAGAGGCGGAAAGCGACCGGTATATTTAGTAACTTTATAATAAAAAGAAAATACTCACTGAAGAACGAAATGTGGAAAATCGAAGGAAAGGATGTGTGCGGAGGTTCCTCCCAACAGAGCTCTCAGCTCAGCTCTCTGACACCGGCGTTGGATTAGAACTCAAAGAGACAGTTCCTATACTTTTATTTTTGGACAAAACGTATCCTCATATTCCATGGCGGGTTATGTATACTCTGGAACACTCTGGTGGTCATCCGAATGATGAAACAATGACTTTCAGTGTCCGTCTATCGTCTGATTCCATCGATGTAAAGTGACTTCCGCCACATTTTTCTGTACACAAACTGCAGTGATAGACGCATTTCGTATCAATCTATCCGCAGTTGCATTTAATTCACAAATCAGTCTAAAAAACTTGCTAGGTAAAGTGATATTTTTATTCACCTTCAAACAGGGACGTTCAAGATTATTAGGCTCATATTTAAAAATTTTTTTTATCTGTTAGAGTGTAAAATTGCTCCCAGCTTTCTAACCTTATTAATTTTCCCTGCGATAACTGAACGTTTAATAAAAAGTTCCTATCCGCCATCATATTAACAAACAATCAATATTGTTATCTTGGAGCAGCAGGCAACTTCCTGATCACAACAGCTTATCGATATGAGCATTTAACTCGGAATATTTAATCTACATCTTGCCAATTCGATGTCCACTTTGATGGGCGATCGTTTGCACCGACCTCTGTTAACGGGTGAAGTAGTGTCGTAGTCTTCTGAACAGGATTTTCACAACCGAATCCTTTTTGTCGAAATGATTGAAAATATTTGCATCTTGTAAGGGGAGCGGCTACCCTAAAAATTGTCTCCATAAATAAATGACCAATGTTTCTGAAACCTCCTAAACATATATAAATCATTAAAAGAAAACATTTGCTCCTACCGGTCGGACACATCAGCGGACTCGGCTGCGAATTGGCCTGCGGACTCGAATCAAAACCTAACTTGACGTTAGGCCACAACTTAGGTTGTGGCATTAGAAAAAAGTAATTGATTTTTACATCAATTACTTTTTTCTAATGCCACAAAACACTGAAACTTGACCTGACTAGGACCTAACCTGCGAGGTGAACATGAAGTTAGGTTTTCCGTATTAATAAAAAAGTAATTGATGTAAAAACTTGAAAAAATTCCGTCCACAAATTACTGATATTATCTACTTATATTTCAAATTTGAATGAAATCCGTTCATTTTTGATGGATTTATGGCTGGTTGAGTTGAAAATAAAGTTAGGTTTTCCGTATTAATAAAAAAGTTATTGATGTAAAAATTTAAAAAAATTCCGTCCACAAATTACTAATATTATCTACTTATATTTAAAATTTGGATAAAATCCGTTCATTATTGATGGATTAATGGCTGGTTGAGTTGAAGGTGAAGTTAGGTTTTGTAATCGAGTTCGCAGGCGAGTCCGCTGAAGTGTCGATTCGGTTTTGCTCCTATGAATTTTTTGAAGAAACTCAAACAATAGGTGAAGTTCATAGAAAACGTCAAAAAAGGGAGGTATATTATAAATCTATCTCCTCTTTCAGCGTGCCAGCTACGACATTGAGAAACTATTATCATTCGAGTTGTAAAGAAAATATATATCGAGAATATAATTGCCTTCTTTCGATTTATTTTATTTTGTGTACGACTTTTTCCATTTTCCCCTCTTTTATTCCCCTCCCCCTACTTTTTCAATACATAATCCAAACCATGTACAAATCGAAAAAGAGGCTTCTAGAGTCGCTAGATGGGGTCTTTGCGAATCGCATGATATGTCTTTCAATGCTGTAGATAAAAATCATAGGAGATTGATTTTTAGGATGACGGACTTTGGAAAGTTTAATTGTCCAGAGAAGCATAATGGTTAAAATTAAGTAAGAAAAAATGAAAATTTTTAAAAATTGATTGATACTGCAGCCCAAGCCTTTCCATTGCCAATCACTTGTATTGAGGATGCCATCACGTATTTTCAGACTTATTCGTGTCCTGTTTGAAGCGATCAACAAGATATAAATGTTATTTTTCTGATATATTTGATTATTTGAAATTGTCAATTTATAAAAGTTGAAAACGGCCTTACGCAAAAATTATTGCATGACCAGCCATGATTTTTGTATTATTGAACCTTTCTCGTTTGCACCTTTAAAACGAGTGCAAAAACATTGCAATTTACGCAAAGAGTGATCTATGCATACATATTTAATTAAAGAAATCTTCATTAAGAATAGATCCAAAATGTTCATTTTATAAAACTTCAAAACGGCCTCCCAAAGAAAGAAGTATCATAGCTTTTTCATTGCGGTTGTTGCTGCCGATTTGTTATAGTTCTCCCTACAAAATGAAATGAAAAACAGAGGAAAATTAAATTTCTTATATTTTTCGGGAAGATATTTTGCAACGTCCCTTAATAATCAAAACTTTTCGAGGTGAGGTAAGCTATGATCACCTTGATGCAAAAACCGCATATAAATAATTCTGGTATTCTGAACGGTGTTACAAAATATCTTATATCGGGAAACTTGAAAGCAGTCATTCAGCATGTCTAGGCAATTACTTCTTAGATGGCAAGATCAATGATGAGTAAATTGGAGCGAACGTCTTTGACGCTGACCTTTGCCCATTTTTTCACTCATCCCTCAACTTTTGTCAAAACTGGAATCTTTCGGTGACTGGTTACGGGCATAAATAGGCTTCATCAAGGGTGAACATTGTGCTACTCGGATCTGAACATGGTGCTACTCTCAATGCATTTGCATTCAACACGGCTTTACGTAACATATCATACTGATATTTGGTTCGGGTTTTTATATAGTCGTTACTAGCAAAAAAAAAACATATTTGATTTGCAACAGTTTAACATTTAATACCGTGCGATGCATTTGCATTCCCTTCGGTTTCGCTTCATTAATAATAATACCTCTGAATACATTAGTTAACGTGTCTAATTTCAAACGGAATTATTTCAAACAAATTATATCATATTATTCGTGACACCTTCCTCAAATCACTACGTGAATGTTGCAGTATACATGCGGAACCGATAACGCCAAGACACATCCTCTGCCGGCTTCCTCATCGGGAACCGCCAAAGCCCAAACGTTCCATGGGAGCTACGAGTATAAGACGCGGCGACTTGTGGAACGAGGCACAGTGTTATTCGGGCTTGCATCAGTGCCATCTAAGACGGCTATTTGATATTAATGAAGATTTGCGTTTGAAAATAATAAGATAAAAGTTTTAAATTATATAAATATTTCAGATTAAATACACTGCCCGTTGTTGACCTTTCGGCTTAATTTAAACTTGTCTGAATAATTCTATTCAGTAGTTTCCGATCCCCTTCGTTTCGATTCTGCTCGAAATTCAAGAGAGACCATCAATAATAAATTGCATCATGGACCCATTCCGAGAAGAAGTCCTACCATCCGACCTTGTAGATGTTCCTGTGTATCCAATCAACGGTTTAGATGGCTTTGACATGCAGAGATACATGTATCCTGAATGCCAACCAAACGCAGTTTCCGTTCCTGATGATGGGGATTTGGTTCAGACATGCGGCGGCTTGGACGAACATCATTCACTACAACAAACCTATGGCATGGAGCCGCCCCATGGGGTTCAGGCATGGGGTGGCTTGGACGAACATCACTCACTACGACAAACCTATGATCACGTAAGTCGCCTACAGCAGTACGTGCCATGACAATCTTAGGCAATGTGTTTTTTTTTCCGAAATAACTCAAGCTTCGGTGATCAAGAAGTCTTCGGATATTTAAGCCTTGTTCTTTTCGGGAAAATATTGAGTGCTGCGCTTGAAAACCCGATCATTTTTTTACAGGCACCACTGGCATTAATGGGGGCTTCGCATGGGTACAATCCGGAAAGTCGATCTCAGCAACAATTCCAAGACTGCTCAAGGCGTTCCACTTCTCCACGGGAATCTTCACATATGATGACAGGGGTACCTACCAGTTACCCCAACAGAGATTTTCTATCCGAAAAAATCGTACCACCAAACTTTTTGAGAGCTCCAGGATTTGACACAGAAGAAATGCAGTCGTACAAGAGTGCCATGAAGTGGTCCACTCCTGCAGGAGAGCCTCATCAAATGATGTTGGCCACGGGCGGGAAAGGTAAAGCCTTAAAGACTTCAGGCTCCAAAACTTCTAAGAAACAAGTTAAAGCAAGAGCTACGAAAAGGACCGGAGATGCACTGCATCCACTTCCAGGAGCTTGTCATGACGACGTATCATGGATACCTCAAGAGATCACCATCCCCTCAGCATCCATCGCGCAAATGTTGCCTCAATCGGTGTACGGCGAGGCGCAGTCTTACGTTCAGGGAGAAGCATCGCTGTTCCCTCGGCATACAGATCAGTACGGGCTGTTGACTGAAGCTAACGCTTGCGAAACTCGGTTCCCTCCTCGCTGCAACGTCGGTTATTCAACTGACAGTGAATGCTTCAGAGGGAATGATGACCTTTCACATAAACCACATGCAAATTGGATGCATAATGGAGACGTGATGCCGCAAGCACTTGGAATGAATCCATTTGGGTCATCTGGGATCAGTTTTTCTACAGCCCACGAACAAATGACTAGCTTTTCTGACCTCAACGAGACAGCTGGGGCTTCAACAAACGAGCTTCCATTCATACCTCCCTCCGTGCTCTACTCTTTGCCATCGGAAAATCCTTCTATTGAACCCAATCAATCAGCAATGAGTTCAAAGAAACAACAGAAAAAACGATCAAGGCTACTCAAAACTGACTACAATAACATGAGCCCTGAAGAGAAAGAAGCAAGAAAAAAATATTTGAACATGATTAGCGCGCGAGAGTACAGGCAACGTGAGTCACAAATATTTAACACTGTCAAAGGAGTGTTTCAAGCCGAACAGGAGCGCCACGCCGACCTGAAGGCCAGAGAAGAAAGACTGGAGTCGTCCATCAAGGTGTTGACGTCCTCGATTGAGAAAATGAAATTTACAAGCAACAGGTCCGACGAATCCGAGAGCGAATAAACTTAGCGCTGAAATAGATACATTCATCACTTGTGTAGTTGTTTACAACTTGCTGGTATTTTCTCGTTTAGCTTTTTATCTTAATGCATGAAGGTCTTTGGCATAGTCAACTTTTTTCAATTACTTTTTCGTCTTAGCCAATTAATAATGTTCGGGAATATTGATTTAATCTTTTTACGCCTTCAAGTATATCTTCGTATAATAGTATTCAAAAGATGTGGTACTTGCTTGACGGAGTTGGGTAAAATGTTATTATTCTAATATATATCAATATATTTGCGCTCCATTAATGAAAAATTGTAATATATTGGTGAGATTTTGAGATACAATTATTAACCATAAAATAAATACCGTACGATATTAGAACGATTACTCCTATCGTGGTGTACGCGAGTAAAATTTTTAAGAGTGGGAGATGTTGATTCTTATTTCCAGAATAAACACATAAAAATACATAAAGCTTCAATAAAACGTTTGTAGTGTGTCCGAGATGTATTGGCACATATACAATAGTTCGACAAACTGTCTCGGACTGAACGCGAGGTAATGAAATATTCTCATATCAGCCAAGGAACGGGAACCCAAGGACAGCAAAAATAAACAATCTTGCTTTTTCAGTTCAACTGTAAATCTATATAATTATACGAATTTCATATCTGAATGAATAAATACCGAAATGATATGGGGAGTATATGTGAGAGCAGATAACTTTATTGAACCTTATTAATGTGATCGATAACTTGACGCTAACATTAAGACCGACTCCGAAGTTTGGAACAGCAAAAATCTAGAATATTACGCAGTTGTAAGAATAATAATGGTATGCTCAATAAAGGCATTAGACCTACGAGATGTGGCACCTCAACCCTGCTTGACAACTCGCATGCGTTTCAATAAATAATACGATCTCTCAAAAGGTCTATACAGTTACACAATTAAGTCTGCGTAGAAAGGAAAAAATAGGGAAATTCAGTTACACGATAACGGTTGACATTAATCTAAAGCGAAATTGTCAAAACTATTTAATTGCACAATATAATAGGCTGAGCTTGTTAAGACTTATCACACGGGTAATAATGCATGCTGAAGCCTAAATAAATTACGCTCACACTTAAGGGGGGGGAGGTATACCCCAAAATTTTCGGATTTGGCTTTTCCACTTTTTAGTCTCTTCTTAAAGCTGACATTTTGCCCTATCCAACGGTACCATTGCCATCTCTGAACGTTGATTTATGCTTTCACGACAGAGCATGAAAGGGGGGCGGGTGGAGGAGTTCTTTAACAAATTAGATAGGAGTTAATTAGCTGCTGAGCACTTTAAATATAGTGTCTACTTGAGTTGCGCTTCAGTTGCCCGTTTAGTCTCATCTTAAAGCTGACATTCTGCCCTATCCAACGGTACCATTACCATCTCTGTACGTTGATTTATGCGTTCACGACAGATCATGAAAGGGGGGCGGGGGGGAGTTCCTAAACAAATTAGATAGGAGCTAATTCGCTACCCAGCACTATAAATACAGTGTTTGCTTGAGCCCTTGAGGTGCAGCTCAGTAACCCACCTGGCGTGGTATGAGGAGGTGCGCATGTAGTCGCTCTCACCATTCTTGAGTGGAATCAAGCTCTAGAAACGTTTAGTTTCGTATCCTTGCTACATTGAGTGCCTATTGCGATGCTGGCGGGACTTAGTCGCGCTCTCCTGAACATTCACAGTTATTGTCACGGAAAACCTCCTAGAGTTTTGAAGCTACAGCGACGAGACATATACCATTCGATTCGTAAAGACCAGACCTATCGAGTAACGAAGCCCTTTTTTGAATTTGTGCATAGTTTGAATTCAAAATGAGGGGAGGGGGAAAATTTAAAGAAAATGAGAAGAAAACGGAAAAATGCGTGTAAAAAAAACTAAGGCAAAAATAAAAAATCGGACTAAATTACTCGATTGGTATTATCTTTACGCATCGAATGAGATGCGTCTCAATGTTGTAACTTGAAAGCCCTAGGAGGATTTCCACAGTACCTCCTTTTTTGTCCGTTTTCTATGAATTTCAATTTTTCTATAAATTTTTCCGAAAAAATCATACTAACAAAATGTTTTCGTATTTTGATTTTACATATATGTGTGAAGTTTCAGAAAGATCCGTTAGTAAATGTGGAAGTTTTTCTGGAGGGTATATTCACTATACCCTCCAGTATAGTGTATCCTCACTAATAGGCACTCAATGTAGCAAGGATACGAAACTAAACGTTACTAGAGCTTGATTCCACTCAAGGATGGTGGGAGCGACTGCATGCACACCTCCTCATACGACGCCAGTCGGGTTACTGAGCTGCACCTCAAGGCTCAAGCAGACACTGTATTTAAAGTGCTGGGCAGCGAATTACCTCTTATCTTATTTGTTAAAGAACTCCCCCACCCTCCCTCTTTCATGATCTGTCGCGAACGCATAAATCAACGTACAGAGATGCTAATGGTACCGTTAGATAGGGCAGAATGTCAGCTTTAAGATGAGACTAAAAACCGGAAAAGCCAAATCCAAAAACTTTAAGGTATACACCCCCTTAAATTACGTAAATTTTAATTCACGACTCTGAGGATAGGTTTCAGATGGCCTAGTTCTGTTCCAAATTATATCGTTCATTGACGAGCCGCCGTTCGACCGTTTGCTGATTCGATGCAAAGGATGAATACGGACGGGTTGGTGGCGGTCCACATATTTACTGCAAAGGTTCCGGCGCGCGGTGTCCGAGTGGTGCAGAATTTTTTCGCGAACCGGCAGACGATTCTGGGCCAAACTATTGCAGGCTGTTGCCCTATAGGCTGGTTGGTCTACTTCAATGGATGTGATCTGTCTGGTAGCTTACGGCTGAAAATGTTTCTGGCAAGAAGTTTTATAGTCTACGTTCCTGAGGAAAGTGATCATGAAAGTCCATACGAAACACGGCAGAGGTGGTCTCCGACCGGCATCCCACAACTGCCTAGTGTCACAGTACCGCACTAACCGTGATAACTGATCCACTAAATTGGTACTGATTCGGTACTCGCATGAATGCGAAGCCGAGATGCCGCAGCGAATGACGGCACATTAACGCTAAATGGCCGCGCTAATAACGGCACCCAAAGTGGTCTTTCTAGCTTTAGCTTGACTGCAGTGGGAACGCAGCTGTGCACCACCAAATTTGTGCCCTAATCAGCCCTGGAATGTATGCCTAGCATATTTCCATATGACCACCAATCAGCCGCGGATTAAGCCATCCGTCAGTAACCAGCCCAGGCCATCATCTTGCTTCATATATTAGGAGCTTTACGCCACCATATTCTGGAGCGAATAGCCCTGAATGTAATGATCGCTCATCACTGAACGTTACATCGAACCATCACTCCACACCCTGACTTTTAACTTGAACTGTAACTAGCGGAAAACTGACTGCGTTCAGTCAGCCCAGCTTAACAGTGGAACTGCATGCGTGAATCCTGCCGTGCACCACTAGACGGTCACTTTTAGCTCACAGCAACTGGGGTTAGGTTTCAG
>NW_025947415.1:0-9936 GCF_000764305.2 Hyalella azteca
GGCTTTAATTTGCACCTGTTCCACGTGAGTAATTTGCTAGGACTACGGCAACAGCAGTCAAGTTAACTGTTATGTTCACGTCTCAAGAATCTGCATTAGAAACTAAACAACAACACTAGTTAACAATTAAACATGAGCTGCATAGTTCAATATTAGCAATAAATAAGTTAAAATGTTGGGAGGTTTGCGATCAAATCAATTTGAAAAATTAAATTTCAGCCATTAAATTGGAAGCAAAAAAACTTTAAATGAAAGAAAAAAACTCATACTTTATATTTATTTATTAATATTCGTTCATCAATTCTCTCAGATATATGAGGGGATTTTTACGTTTGCCCTCAAGGTTATTATTAATGAGATTAATGATTACATTAAAATAAAAGATTGAAAAATTGTATAACGCTACGGAACAATGTATTTCAAACACAAGATCAGAATACAGTTTGATTACATTTGTATGAAATAATAAACGTTTGTACTTTCTACGTCTAATACACGTCTGCATTTTTTTTATCTAGCGACTATTCGAATACATATATAGAAACAGGCGACCTCTTCTTGAAACTTACAATTCCATCAAGGAAAATTTGGTTGAAAAGTTAAGAGTTTATTCGATCGAAACAACGCTTAATCGAAGTTATTTTTTCAGCTTCAGATGCCCTGAGAGAAGGAGCTGTTATTGCCCCCAGCCTCAGATGCCCTGAGAGAAGGAGCTGTTATTGCCCCCAGCCTCAGATGCCCTGAGAGAAGGAGCTGTTATTGCCCCCAGCCTCAGATGCCCTGAGAGAAGGAGCTGTTATTGCCCCCAGCCTCAGATGCCCTGAGAGAAGGAGCTGTTATTGCCCCCAGCCTCAGATGCCCTGAGAGAAGGAGCTGTTATTGCCCCCAGCCTCAGATGCCCTGAGAGAAGGAGCTGTTATTGCCCCCAGCCTCAGATGCCCTGAGAGAAGGAGCTGTTATTGCCCCCAGCCTCAGATGCCCTGAGAGAAGGAGCTGTTATTGCCCCCAGCCTCAGATGCCCTGAGAGAAGGAGCTGTTATTGCCCCCAGCCTCAGATGCCCTGAGAGAAGGAGCTGTTATTGCCCCCAGCCTCAGATGCCCTGAGAGAAGGAGCTGTTATTGCCCCCAGCCTCAGATGCCCTGAGAGAAGGAGCTGTTATTGCCCCCAGCCTCAGATGCCCTGAGAGAAGGAGCTGTTATTGCCCCCAGCCTCAGATGCCCTGAGAGAAGGAGCTGTTATTGCCCCCAGCCTCAGATGCCCTGAGAGAAGGAGCTGTTATTGCCCCCAGCCTCAGATGCNTAATTATTGCCTTAGGAATTACTATAGGCCGCCCCCACCCCCCCGTTCTATGGGGCGTGGTGCAGTAGAAAATGAAGGTACAAAGATGGGTGTACCACCAATCGATGCGTAAGAAAGTGCTCTTTCAAACAAGACTATGCCCACTTTAGTGCCATGATTGGCTGCTTAATGCCAGGCCTTCCTTTGTGGAGTGACCAGCGCGTCATTTATCCTCGTAGAGTTTTGTTAAGGGACCTAAAACCCGCCTCCCTTTGAAGAGCTGTCACAAAGTCATTTTTCGACGTACAGGGACGATACTTTTACCGTTCGATGCGCAAGAAAACAACCTTTAAGATGAGATAAGAAACAGAAAAACTCAAAATTTTCAAATTTTAGGGTAGCCGATCCCCTTAAACTTCCATGCTTATACAATAAAGAAACATAGAATAGGCAAATGAACCTTTGCTGGTTGCTAATTCTACTGCCCACTAAACGTGCACTAATTTTAGATGCAGAATATAATTTTTTATTCAAAAATTATTAATAATAAAAGACATAGCTTTGAATTGTCAGTAACGCCTTTGAGTAGAAGTTGCAAGGGATAGGAATTCTTGCACTGAGTTGCCTTACGCAAAATTTTGGTGTTCAGATATAAATAAATATTGTAGTAGATTTGTTACCCGTCTTAAAAATGATTGAAGCAGAGTTATTTGATGAAAAGCGTGAATATATCCGACGTAGAAACATATGGGGCAGTGATATCCGAAAACAAGTAACTAGATTGATAGATGCTATATAGGTAAATGAATGCCCGTATTGAGATACCTGATTCGTGTAAAGTTGTCCCGTACCGAACAGTATCACGAGATACATCAGTTGTAACAGTACCATTAGGGTGTTTAATACCGTCGTGTTCCACTGATATACTCCCATGTTCGAATAATATACTTCCGAAAGCGCCGTCCCAGCAACGATGATACCGGAATTTGCAATCTGGAGAGTGATGGCCCACGCGAAGGTGTCAACTAAATCGCTTTTGATTTTGTCTATCTGCTCGTAGGAATAAGATAATTTAATAAAAAAAATACAACTCCGATTGAAATTCAAATAATATTGTGTACTGATAGTGATCTTTTTTTATTATTTTTCACAATTTGACAGGATACTTTTACAAGTTCATGTACTATTAAAACATTTTACGTTCAAAATTAAGATGTGAAAAATTAATTTTTGCATTACCTTGAATAAGAAAGTTTCATATTTTTTAAGCAACAGTTGTTTTTTTGTTGTAACTTTTGTTTCATTACTCTTTTCGTTTTGCTTCATTTGATGGCAAAGATCTTCCTGTTTCTGCTTCACTTCGTTCAGGAGAAATGTGACGTACCAGCGCAGGGCCAGCGTGCATACGCTTGTATAATTCCAAGTTAACGCGCAACACAGAGTGATCGTCAGCCAAAGCCAATAGTTCACTCCATTGGGAGCTATGAGAGAGAAATAATGAATTGAAACAAGAGTTTCAGACACACAAACAGTCATTAAAATAGCAGCAGACATAACGTTTGAGCAGCTGGAGTGAAAAATGATTTTTCTAGTGCTTGCTAGTCGTCGAATTTTGAGTAGAACTTTCGCCAAGTTTCCACTGCGAGCAGCGACAACAAAACTAACAATTACTCGTACGAGTGATAGAATCACCGTTGCCAGTATTGTTAGAAGAGCTCCCATGTACGATCCTATTTCTTTTGTCAATACTGGGAGGGAAATATAGCAGGCAATTCCAGCAATAATCTTGATAAAATTGCTGTACAAAAACCAGGTCACGCTAAAGCGAACTCCTTGTTCGGTGATGTCGTGGTAGAGAACTCCAAGCAAACGAAAATTCCACTCCATTATTTTCAATATGAATGAAGTCGTGACACTCATTGTGATTGCAATCAACTTCTTATTTTCAGAAACTTCAACTCAAATACGACATCAAAGTAGAGTTCGAGGCCAAATATTTATATAATTGCAAACATCCACCTAGCTGATTTTAGCGTCACTGTCTTATCATCAGTCAACGCATATTTCCGAAATCGGGAATATTTTATTCAATATAAAGAAATTCGTCACTCAATTTTTCGGTGATTTAATAGATGTTTATTATCTTTTAGCTACCGAAATATTTTTGTCAGTTTAAGAGTCCTCTCCAGGCTAACGGGACTTGCTTGGTAGCAGAATTCAATGGCTTTAGCCTCAGAGTAAACGGTCTATTGCTAGTGAAAACCTGACCATGTACTGACATGCAAAGTCATGAACATTCAAGACACTCATTGATTCGAGCTCATGTTAAAATATTCTATATCCACTATGGTGAATGAGCTCCATCTTGCCGGGTAAATGTTTACCACAAGTCCACCTGATTGGTTTTGCGTTCTACAGTCGTAGGAAACTATTCGACATCTTTACTCTATAGAGGAGCCTGTACATCTCTTCAGTACCTCCATAACAGAATTTTTTTAATCAGGTCAAGATAAAAGATGAGAGAAAAATTCTCTGGATAAAAGCCATCTTTACTAGCAAATCTCATAATTATCCGAAACTATTAAATCTAAGTAGGTTTAATGATCCTTCCACAACAATGATCCATCAACAGCACAGTATTTCTCCTCGTGAAGTCCAATCATTGTTTCACCCTTGATTGCCAAATAAGAAGAATGAAAAGCAATCATGCGTATGATTGATTAACAAGCTCTTATGTACGCATTGAGAGCGTCTAATCCATTATTGCAATAACAATACATTGTTGCAATAAAGACAAATATAATGAAGCCCTTACATATTCAGCGGACTTGGCGATGTCATTAGCTAAAATAAACTTAATTTTTTGCATGCATACTTGCTAAGAGTCAGGCATATTAGATGGGACAAAAATTTGTTTCATAGCTACTAACTTTATTTTACCTTTCGGTAATAATAGCGTATAATTCTGGCGTATGGAGAGAAACTACTGAAGAGTGCAAGACTACTAAAGTTTTGCATCACACATGGCGTGGTGCAATCACCAACACAACAACCAGCATCACAACAACTTGAGCACATGTAGCGGGTAACTTAACCAAACTTTTTCGAGAAGAAGTTCTTATGATGAGTTAGAAAACGGCAGAAGTTTAATGAGTTGTATATTGGGTGTTTCTCGAGTGCAACCAGAAGCACTCTAGGAGAGCGGTAAGCAATCCTGTGGGATGTGCAGGAACTTCACACTGCATGCACGATGCCCGAAGATATCAGCGGTCTATTTTGTTCGTAATATTTTCAACCTATGATAGTCGGAAATCACATTTCTTTTCGACTGCGTAGAAGGGACGGCGTCAATTAATATGATTATTTCTGGCAATTATTTTCCACTAAATTTAACTATACTATATGTTTTTTGTTACATTTAATTTCTTGTTTAAAATTCAGCAAACTAATTTGCCCAACATTGTTTTAAATTTTCTATTAATTACCAGTGGTCCTACGCGCAAGTCATCTCCATTGCATGAAACTGAAGACGAATTCATACGTCGTTCATACACCTACCTATTGACTACTTGATTCTTACGCGAACCGAAAAACTGTGATCGCGAAACATGATTTTCGGGCCACCGCGTAAAACCTACGATCATTATACAACTTACGATCACCGTAAAACGTCCGATCACCTTATAACCTACGATCACCGTATAACCTACGATCACCGTAAAACGTCCGATCACCTTATAACCTACGATCACCGTACAACCTAAAATCACCGTATAACCTACGATCACCGTATAACCTACGATCACCGTATAACCTACGATCACCGTATAACCTACGATCACCGTATAACCTACGATCGCCGTAGTTATAATGGATAGGACTGTCCACAGCATTACACCGTCTGCACTATCGAGCACTTTCTCTCCTTTTATTTTCATGGGGGAAAATCTTATCATAGTTGAGAGTGTAGGGTTGTCCTGCTGGACATTCGCAATAAGAACTCATTGCCAGCAAAAGTTTTGATGAGAGTGATTCTGAAAGTTTCGTTGAGCGTGTATGGTAAATTCAACCTCCAAATTAAGTAAGATTTAAAGTTAGCACATTGTTAACTGTTGGGGAAAATCTAACTAAAGCGTAATTTTCAGACGATAGTTCTCACGATTTAGTTGAATTGTGAGATTTCGCTGGATTAATCTTTAAAATTGGGGTAGAAGTCAGGCATGAGATGTAAACTAAAAATTTCATGTCAGTAAAATAATATATTATTTTTATTATTATTAAATAGTGTAATTTCTTATTGTTGCCGCATCGTGAATAGTGAAGATATTAAAGATAATTCAATTGCTCCCTCTTGAATTTTCTCACCTAGTTTTTTTGTGCATTTTAATCTATTACTTTGCTTATCAAAAATTTGGTTTCACATGGAGTTTCAAATCGAGAGGCCATCATTTAATTCTACTGGGCTACGAAGCTGAAAACTTTTTCGGAAATATTGTCACAGTCCCGACTTTAAAATTATTCGCTTTTGCTAGCTGCTAAACGACCAAATTTATGTTCCCTTGATTGTTACATTATAGGCAAACAACAAGACATAATTGATTTGATTTCACTCAGCTAATCAAAAATTGGTCCATTGTTCCAATTTAAAAGTTAGTCAGATATTTTGATGCCTAGAAACTGCAAATAGTAAATTTCAACATTATAGATTAACTAAAAAATTGTTTTTAAATGGCACTTAAAGTCCCACGTGTAAATTAGCTGAAAAGTTTAGCCAATGAACTTTTTGGACTCTAAAAAAGATTTTAGAAGCAAGTCTAATTAATCCCGTTAAATATCACATCAAGTAAATCTGATGATTGAACGTATATATACCATTTTTACCGGTATATTATTATACAAATAGAATGTCCTTAGAAACTTTCCTTGAACTTAGGAGCTTGCATAGGGCACATTTTTATCCATGTATGAAATTAGAGAATAATGAATGATAACGTTCCAAATTATCAGCGAACGCACGAAATTTTCCCCAGCTTATAGCAATAAACGTTCCAAGTTTGACCTCCAAATTCTGCTAACAATCAGTCGCTGAAAATATTATCATTATTATCATAGATAACTATAATATGAATTTTTATTTTTATTATTTTTTCGATTTTATTTCCACTTTTACTAGTTTTAAAAGATAAATTCATTATTCAACCAAAAGTATTCACTAACCATCCTGTGCAATGGTTTTCACGTCTGCTGACTATGTAATTCATTCAAGGGCCAATGAAACTTAAATAACTGAAGACATAAATTTTAATTCCAATAAACACAAACAGGTGTTCCCAAGATAATCTTCAAGCCGCTCGCACAGTTATACGAGCCTAGTGCCGCTGGTAGGAATAATTTTGCATCGAGGTCTACCAAATATTAAAATGCCATTAAGTACAATAATAATTTCTAGTAAAATTTAAATCAGATAAATAATAACATGAAGATAAATGTTCAGCGTCTCCACACCGTACCGAACTGATCAGCGTCGACAGCAGAATTGTGACACGTGATGAGCGAAAGTGAAAACTACTCGGATGAACAAATGCTTCAAGAAATGAGTCAAAGCTGCAGCTACACTGATTGTTATCTAATTTTATTATTATCTTATTATTGTTTTCCTATTCTGTTATTATTAATAAAATATGCTGCTGGGGGATTACTTCTTATTCATTTTCTCAAACGGTCAAGAAATGCTTTCAGTACATTAAGACACGGATTACTCACAATATATTTGGTAAAACACGTATGTACAATTGCGTTGTGCCCCTGTAGTCCACTCCAGCTAAAGTCTAAAACAGGAATGAATAAAATCCTGAAAGTTTGAAAACCTAAACTGCGGAACTGAAAAGCCTAAGTGAAAGTGGAAAAACTGTTGCTATGGAATATGAATAAATTTATACCTTTCCCTAACAATGCTATAGTAATTATTCTAAATATTTCCCCTTAATTCAGCCTTATGATGAAGAGTTCTGATAAATTCCGTGAAGAACAGAGACGAACTAGCCTCAGATATTCAAATGCCCAGCCACGTCACCTCACAAGTTCAGATGGTCTTCTCTTAACGTCTACCAATGACCGAACCTAAGACGCTTCGCTATATTGGCTTAACAAGCGAGGCTTGGGCTAGGCGGGGTTTGAAACGTCCATTAAAAAGCATGAAGTTATTATATTTAAAGATAAACAGTAAACAATGGAAGTAACAAATTGGAACGGTGAATTGCGGTAAATTGGATGCGAATAGTGAAATATTCTACAACAAATTGGATGCGCAAGGAGAGAGCTGCTAATTGACGACTAGGATACGCAGTGATGATTACTTGCTTATCGGACACGGAATTACAGCTATTGATAAATTGGATACGAAACGTGAGAGCTAGAGGTGGGAGTTACGAGATTAAGCATGTTATCCTAATTACAGAAAACAAAGAATACATACCTAAGTACGACAAAACAATCATATGTTCAATAATTTCACGGTATTTCACAATAGATTTGAATTCCAACACTTTCACACGCTAAAACTTACCCTAGCGTTGTGGTCAAAATCGTACAAGAGAGGAAGCAGTTCGCATGTCTGGTTCAGGCAGCTTAATTTCAATTTAAATTTAACACTGACATCAGCGCTGGTCACGCTTGATCTTCGTGGTCTCCTTACCAGTAGTAGGATATTTGCAAGCTACTATTTACAAGAACTCTTCAAAATTGAGAACATTATCGTGACATACGTATACCAAACGGAAAATTGGTGATAAAATTTTGTTCAAATATTGCGATGCAATTTCCACTCACCATAATGAAGATTTTACTTGTTTTATTAATTTAATTATGATTTTAAATATTTACGGCTCAAGAAATTAATTTATGTTTGTCCTTATTTTTGCAGTATCTTTGCCGGGGACGAAACTGTCAAAATTTTAACGACTTCGGAATTGCATGCGTCAATTATTCTGAATTAAAATCCAATAAAAATAACATTAATGATGATCCACGGAAGCTCAGGTTCAAAAAACAAAATTTAATTAGCAACTGTCCTACATTGGCTCGAAAGTAATTCGTATAAGCTCACCTGCATCGCGTATGCCTTCAGTTACTGCCTATAGTGCGTAAATTTTTAATTAAATTATCAGCGAAATTCAGAGAAGTTGAAATCGTTTTGCTTGCAACATTGCGACATTGACACGCAAGCTACACTCAGAGTCGCTCCACGCACGCGTGCCTTTGTTTACAGCGCTTAGCTTGTAATAGTGACATTGACACGCAAGCTACACGCAGTGTTGCTCCACGCATGCGTGCCTTTGTTTACAGCGCTTAGCTTGTAATACTGACATTGACACGAAAGTTACACTCAAATAATATACGTGACACGCATGCGTGTCTTAGTTTACAGAAGCTTACAATGCTAACTTCGGCACGGAAGCCACACGCAGACATGCACGCGTGTCAGCGAGAAGCTCAAAGCCCCGGCACGCACTCCAATTAGCGCCGTCCTTTGTCATGGTTAAGCCGACGCCGCAACGTATCGGCGCCGGGCCGGCGCTGATCAATCGTCTACGCGTACGAAATTATTTGCGTATGAATACAAATTACGGGCCATAAATTCAAGTATGATTTACGGGCTTCATTGTTCCTACACTAAATTGATGTACCGGCTTTAATTTGCACCTGTTCCACGTGAGTAATTTGCTAGGACTACGGCAACAGCAGTAAAGTTAACTGTTAGGTTCACGTCTCAAGAATCTGCATGAGAAATTAAACAACAACACTCGTTAACAGTTAAACATGAGCTGCATTGTTCAATATTAGCAATAAATAAGTTAAAATGTTGGGAGGTTTGCGATTAAATCAATCAGAAAAATTAAATTTCAGCCATTAAATTGGAAGCAAAAAACTTTAAATGAACGAAACTCTTACTTTATATTTAAATATTCGTTCAATAATTCTCTCAGATATATGAGGGAATTTTACGTTTTCCCTCAAGGTTATTATTAATGAGGTTAATGATTACATTGATAAAAGATGGAAACATTGAATAAAGCTACGGAACAATGTATTTCAAACACAAGATCAGAATACATTTGTAATGCAATAGTAAGCGTCTGCATTTTCTACGCACGATGTCTTAATAATAATTAGCTGATTGCAGTAAAGCATTGCTCAGAAACAATGTTAAGAGATCGGTGAAGCTCGCAACCTTAGCAATCTCCATTATTTGGTGAATCAATTAGGTGGTTACATCACCTCTTTTTAGCGCATTTTCTCATTTATGGAAAAAATGCACTATTGTACTCGTCATGTCCGTCTGTCCGTCCGTCCGTGACCTCAAGTTTCCGTCGATGAGAAAATGCGCTCTTTGTCACTCACTGCAGTGAGTACTGAGTTATATTTTTTGTATCTAGCGACTTTTCGAATACATATATAGGACCAGGTGACCTCTTCCTGAAACTTCCAATTCTCTCAAGGCAAATTTGGTTGAAAAGTTAACAATTTATTTAATCGAAACAACGCTTAATCGATGTTTTTCAACCTCAGATGCCCTGAGAGAAGGAGCTGTTATTGCCCCCAGCCTCAGATGCCCTGAGAGAAGGAGCTGTTATTGCCCCCAGCCTCAGATGCCCTGA
>NW_025947416.1:0-10000 GCF_000764305.2 Hyalella azteca
TAGCTGTCATGGACTTACCTAGTTTAGTTGCATCAGCATACGCATTTATTGCACTGTAGTTCAGGAATCGGGAATAAAAATAAGCGTAGTAATTGGTATTTGTATCAATAATTTTATTTTGATTATCTATTATGAATTATGATTATCTATTATATATATTATATAAACTTAACTATAACTTATTAACTATAACTTATATAAACTTATGATTATCTAATTGTTTTGCGTAACTTGTCAGGAGCACCTGTTACTGTCGGTGCTGCCGAAGCACGTGGCAGAGACCATGAGACAAGATCTCGGCAGCGGCGGCGACGGACAGTTCAAGAAGATCTACATGAGCAGACACGAGAACGTCAGGTGATCACAGACAAATATAACTAAATCTTCAACAACCTGGAACACAAGAGTGACGCTGGAAATATCGATATGCTCAGTAAAAATGCTAACTGAATAAAAAGCGAGTCGCCTTAATTAACTTTGTGATGCTTTCGGTGAGCAATTTCTTAGTTCAATTTATCGTAAGATTCACACGTAAAATTTATGTATGATTTAGCTTTAATATAGTTTGTGATGGGCAATGAAAGGGGCGACAGGTTTTTCGTTGGCGTGTGGCTAAATAATTAGGAGTCGTGGAGTTTATCCAGACCCTCTCTCTCTCCGGATATTTTAGTTATACTCGACACCGAGCCTGTGCGGGCGAATAGCATTAACTGCAGTTAGTGTAATCATAGGCTTAGTTAATTTTTATTATTAGGCTTCAACTAACTTTCATTTTGGCATTTGATGAAGCAATAATATATGTTTATCAGGCTACGTGAGTAGGTTGATCTCTGCATCTCTTTGTTGCATGTTCTCAATATCCCTCAGGTCATATGGAGTTGACTATTGTAAGCTAGCACGCAAGTTCTCTAACAGTTAACTCTAGCATCCTAACATGATATGGTATCAATATTATTGCATGACATGATATTCATAACACTTTTCGTGTGTCTGGGCAGTATTTTGTTCGCGGACATCGTTGGCTTCACAGCCATATCGTCGACCTACACGGCGTCTGAGCTCGTCAAGATGCTCAACGAACTTTTCGCTCGCTTCGATGGTCTTGCAGAGGTGGGTGAGATTCATGTGGTGTTACCGCCACCTATCTTATAGACAAATATATGTTTAATTATTCTGTACTTATTCGTTTTTTTCAATATTCCATTATTAGTAAAAAATGGAACATTGCTTGATTGGTTAGCACCGGGTTCTGTTAGGTTAGATTTCGGTTTTATTCTAACTTTTACGTTTTAGCTAAAGGTAATTCTCGCCCGTAATGGTTATTCTCCGCGTAAATGTAATTCTCCGCTGTAAAGGTCATTCTCCGCCGTAAAGGTAATTCTCTGCTGTAAAGGTGATTCTCCGCCGTAAAGGTAATTAATTTCTGCCTTAAAGGTAATTCTCAGCCGTAAAGGTCATTCTCCGCCGTAAAGTTAATTATTGCCCGTAATGGTTATTCTCCGCCGTACAGGTAATTCTCCGTCGTAAAGGTAATTCTCCGCTGTAAAGGTAATGTTGCTTCAGCGTTGTTTCAACGCAATCAACTCGTGATGAAGGCTCTCCTAATGTCAGTGAGGGACCGTGACTGTTGGCCGGGTACGCGCTGGCTTTGGTTCACACTATGCTACTGGCCACGGTCCAGTCCGATATTATTTAATGCATTTCCATAGGAGCATTAACACCAGCCGTGCAAGGCACCTGTCGTGCTCATGGTATGACCGTGGCTGGCATATACCAGGCACGTGCCTGGCTGTATGGTGTGAACCTGGAGCAGGCTGGTCAGCTGTTCACGTATCACTTCGCTGGTTCATCGGTCCGGCTGCTGCGGTCGTGCTAGCAAAAATAGTTACGAGTTCGTAACTCTGTCAGCCAATCACAGACGATAAATCGGCCGCTATGTGTACCTAATTAGGCGTCTACTGCGTGTACTTAAGTGAGTTTTGATAGTACAGCCCCAGGTCCGTTATCACAATATTTGAATTATTTGTGCTCAATTATGAAGGTAATTAATCATTCATAACGAATAGTTACAAATTTATGCTTTGAAATTCCTAGATCAATAATCATGATTTCAATTGAAGTAGGATTGTAGTATCCTGCTTCTTGTCCAAATAAGATCTATGCATATTTTACTCAAAATGCCTATGGAAATAAAGAAATGAACAGGCTTATGGACTAGAAATATGCAAGTAGAAAGATGCTCAAACTCGCGAGTAACTAATTAGAGAAATATGCTGCGTTAATCGTTTTCATATTCGATGTTATCAACATGAGTCCTTGAATCGTTTACGTTAATATATACGTTCTCGTGATTCCATCAACTCAGACGATTCTATCCGGTCGTCTCTCGTCAGGCTAATGACTCTCGCTTCCAGTGCTCCTTAGTTAACAAAACCGTCGTTAAATTCATTGGCCAAACAATTAATGGACAACCAAGTAAAGCCATTGGAAATAAATCATTAGGTTTTTCCTTAGACCCGGATACTAAGGGCTGAATAACTAACTGCTTAACGTCGTTCTGATGGCGCTGGGTACAATCCGGAAGCCGGGCGCCTCTAAATCTGGCTTGGTTGTAAACCCGCGTCGATGGCGTGCAGACGATCGATGTTTCCCTGCCAGCCTCCGTCTAATTGAATGAGAAGCTTTGGTCGCTTCCTTCGTCAACAGCTTCATCCCTTTGCATCCTCAACCTCTGCTCAGACGCGGGCAACACGAGGCGGGCTTATGCTCATATTTTTTTGGCTTATTGCGAGCCTGATATGTTATAATTAACAAAATGTCCGTGATTGAATAACGGGTTCTTACATTCCGGCCTTCTTAAATGCCGACTTTCCTTTGCTTCCCAACGTATGTTTTGAGTCCATTCACTCTGATTCAATCTATTGTCAGATGAACATCTCGATCGTTTCATTTTTTTCGTAAATTGGAGGTATAGCAACACAACATTATTTCAATCACCGCGCAAAGTCTGTCATAACGGAGCGATTTGTGTTGTTCTGCAGGTCTTAAAACAGGCATATAACATACATATGATCAGATACCGCTATTGATATCACATTTGATCATTTCTACGCTACGTGACCAAATTTACGCGCCTCCAGAGAAGCTGTAAGCGCTTTAAATCCTGACCGAAGATAGTCCAGGTTGAAGCGAAGGGGCCTTCCGAGTTACGACTTTAAACAATGTTGATAATTGTGCTACTTAATAAGCCATGCGTGCTAAACTATATATCAGAATGTCAAGACACAAACTTGCCTGACGTGACTGTCCGCTACAACATGAAGATAACAGCTTTGTTCTGAGCGATTTTGGTGGGCGCAATATATCGCGTCATGGATTTAAGAAGCTACAAATTTAAAAAGGCTCAATGATTTAAAATGATGCACTGATTTAAAGAGCAACGGATTTTGAAAGGCGCATGGATTTAAAAATATGCACGAATTTAAGGAGCTACGAATTTAAAAAGACCCACGGATTTAAAAAGATGCACTGATTTAAAGAGCTACAAATTTAAAATGGTGCATGGATTTAAAAAGCGGATGCACATAACATTGAACTGAAATGCTTTGTCTGGAGGCCGCCGCCCGCCGTGACCGCGAAGATGAGAAGACGGCGCACCGAAGCCAGCGTCTCGAGTGCCGCGACTACTGACGATAACGAGGTCCGGGGGGACGATCTCTTGGACCTATACTTTCAAAAAAAAGTTCATCAGCCGTAAGATATAGCCGATCAGATCGTAAGTTCATCAGCCAATCATTGACGGCCTTTCAAGCAAAATCCACCAATCATAGACAAGAAAATAGAGCGTAAGTACTTACGTTCATTTAGCGAGTTTTGAAAGTATGGCCCTTGGTCCCTTAGCATCCACGAGGCGCGCCTGCGAGGTCAGGGATCCTGCCATCAGAACTCGCTACGTACACGTGGCGACCTAAGTACACGTAGCGACCTTAGTACACGTGGCGACTTAAGTACACGTGGCGACCTAAGTACACGTAGCGACCTTCATGTGGCGGCCTAGGTACACGTGGCGACCTAAGTACACGTGGCGACCTAAGTACACGTAGCGACCTTCGTACGCGTGGCGGCCAAAGTACACGTGGCGGCCTAAGTACACGTAGCGACTTAATACACGTAGCGGCAGATTTTCAGTCCTGTGATGGGCAGAGGGAGTAACTAACGGTAGCTGTTTTTGAAGGCATGATGGCTCCAGCACATCAATGGACCGAATGAAGGTGGCCGAAATAAAAATGGGTTATGGGGTCGAACCAATTATAATTTACTATTGTATCTCATGTGAATTCGCAGCCTGTATACATATTCGACTATTAATATATTTCGACAGAAGTTATTCTTTGATGCACGTTAGCATGAAAACCATGAATGAAAGCCGTACGGTGTTTTTGCTGGCGATTGATCATCGGAAAAAATTTTCAAAACGCACGCAACACGAAACTACGTTTCTAATGCAACGAAAGGCATTCATTCAAAGAGCATTTAAAACCTCAAAGTTTTAAACCGCAAATGACCTGAAAACTTAACAATTGACATGTGGACATAGTTTGGTGAACAATGGCCATGCAATCAAAATAATTGACATGCAATCAGAACAACTTAAACCGAAATTTCAAACTATAGATCGCGCCAAAACTCAGCACCAAACAGGAATATTAGGACCATCTACTGCCAAAACCAGATGGAGACAAATAAACGTGTTCAACTCACGGATAATTTATTCCGGTGTCTTGTTCAACATCGCCGAATGCGTCGTGTTGAACACAAATGTATTGTGTTGAACACAAATGTGTCGTATTGAACACAAATATGTCGTATTGAAGAGAAATGTGCCTTGTTGAACACAAATGTGTCGTATTGAACACAAATGTGCCGTGTTGAACACAAATGTGTCATGTTCAACACATATGTGTCATGTCCAACACACATGTGTCATGTTCAACACATATGTGTCATGTCCAACACACATGTGTCATGTTCAACACATATGTGTCGCGTTCAACACATGTGTGATATATTCAACACAAATGTGTCGTGTTCAACTCAAATGTGTCGTGTTGAACACACATGTCGTGTGTGCAGAAGTATCATCAAATGTGTCGTGTTGAACACAAATGTGTGTTGTGTGCAGAAGTATCACCAAATGTGTCGTGTTGAACACAAATGTGTGTTGTGTGCAGAAGTATCATCAAATGTGTCGTGTTGAACACAAATGTGTGTTGTGTGCAGAAGTATCATCAAATGTGCCGTATTGAGCACAAATGTGTCATGTTCAACACAAATGTGTCGTGTTCCACACAAATGTGTTGTTTTGAACACAAATGTGTGTTGTGTGCAGAAGTATCATCAAATGTGTCGTGTTGAACACACACGTGACATGTTCAACACAAATGTGTTGTTTGAACACAAATCTGTGTTGTGTGCAGAAGTGTCACCAAATGTGTTGTGTTCAACACATGTGTTGTGTGCAGAAGTATCACCAAATGTGTCGTGTTGAACACAAATGTGTGTTGTGTGCAGAAGTATCATCAAATGTGTCGTGTTGAACACAAATGTGTGTTGTGTGCAGAAGTATCATCAGCTGTGTCGTGTTGAACACAAATGTGTGTTGTGTGCAGAAGTATCATCAAATGTGTCGTGTTGAACACAAATGTGTGTTGTGTGCAGAAGTATCACCAAATGTGTCGTGTTGAACACAAATGTGTGTTGTGTGCAGAAGTATCATCAAATGTGTCGTGTTGAACACAAATGTGTGTTGTGTGCAGAAGTATCATCAAATGTGTCGTGTTGAACACAAATATGTGTTGTGTGCAGAAGTATCACCAGCTGCGTATCAAGATCCTGGGCGACTGCTACTACTGCATCAGCGGCGCCCCGCGCGAGCGTCCTGACCACGCGGTCCTCTGCGTCCACATGGGCCTCTCCATGATAGAGGCCATCAAGTGGGTCATGGGCCTCTCCATGATAGAGGCCATCAAGTGGGTCATGGGCCTCNGAATGTATTACCTGTATTACCCTGATGTATTACCCGATACGTTAACTTGTTTCCAAACTTTGATCTGTACAAGTGACTTTAAATGTAATAATTTAATTTTAAGACTTGACTAATTTCTCATAGAGCTCCATGCAGAACAGAGATAAGAGGCCCTTAATTAAAGGCTGGCTGATTAGAGGAGATTGCTGAATGAAAGAACGCTTCATAAATAATTTATTAGACGCCTTCCCAGCACCACACTTCTGCTTCATTCCTTGAGCTTCATTTTTGTTTATATATTTTTTCATATTTATAAATTACTTCAAGTAATAGCTTATGTTAGCAATAATGTTGCTCACAATATCACTCAAATACATTTTTTAGATTTATAAACCACATCAATTACTAGCTGATGTCTCTGACAAAATTATTTATAAATGCACTACAGAGTTATAAACCACTTCAAGTATAGCTCTTATCGCTCACAATGCTATGTTATAAACCACTTCAAGTATAGCTCTTATCGCTCACAATGCTATGTTATAAACCACTTCAAGTATAGCTCTTATCGCTCTCAATGCTATGTTATAAACCACTTGGCGCAATGTTGGGCGTCATGTTTTCCCTCAGGTCATATTTTCCCCTAGTCATGTTCAAAATATCTTTTAAAAACACTTTACAAGTTTATACCACATCTAAATCATAACAAATTATATCTTTTAAAAAAACTTTACAGGTTTTTACATCATTTAAATAATAACAAATATAAACCACAATACAATTTAAAAATGTTTTTAGGTCTATAAATCACATAAAGTAACGTTTTTCGTCTCCTTTCTCTCGAGGTATGTGCGGGAGACCACAGGCTGTGGCGTAGTCATCGCTCTCAAGGCTATGCTATAAACCACTTCAAGTATAGCTCTTATCACTCTCAATGCTATGTTATAAACCCCTTCAAGTATAGCTCTTATCGCTCACAATGCTATGTCATAAACCACTTCAAGTATAGCTCCTATCACTCACAATGTTATGTTATAAACCACTTCAAGTATAGCTCTTATCGCTCTCAAGGCTATGCTATAAACCACTTCAAGTATAGCTCTTATCGCTCACAATGCTATGCTATAAACCACTTGGCGCAATATTGGGCGTCATGTTTTCCCTCAGGTCATGTTTTCCCCTAGTCATGCTCACAATATCTTTTAAAAGCACTCTTTAAGTTTATACAACATTTAAATAATAACAAATTTAAACCACAATACAATTTAAAAATGTTTTTAGATCTATAAATCACATAAAGTAACATTCTTCGTCTCAATTCTCTCGAGGTATGTGCGGGAGACATCAGGCTGTGGCGTAGTCATGCTCAGAATATCTTTTAAAACCACTCTTTAAGTTTATACATGATTTAAATAATAACAAATATAAACCACAGTACGGTTTAAAAATGTTTATATCTCTATAAATCACATGAAGTAACGTTCTTCGCCTCCTTTCTCTCGAGGTATGTGCGGGAGACGACCGGCTCTGGCGTGGACATGCGCGTGGGCATCCACACGGGGGCGGTGCTGGCGGGGGTGTTGGGGCAGCGGCAGTGGCAGTTCGATGTCTACAGCAAAGATGTCGTCCTGGCCAACAAGATGGAGTCCAGTGGCAAGCCGGGGTTAGTGGCGAGTCCAGTGGCAAGCAGGGGTTAGTGGCAAGTCCAGTGTCAAGCAGTGGTCAGTGGCAAGTCCAGTGGCAAGGCGGGCTTAGTTGCAAGTCCGGTGACAAGCAGGGGATGAGTTTCTGGTGTTGTAGCAAGTGGCAAGCCAAGGTCAGTGACAAATCTGGCGGGAAGCCGAGGTCAAAAAGCTGTAATTGTGTGTTCTTGTGATATCCTTGTTAAGGACTAAGACAAGAAAAGTTCCATAACTGTTGCAGGCGCGTACACATCAGCAACACGACGCTGGAGTTCCTTGGTGAAGACTTCGAGGTGGAGCCTGCGCACGGAGAGCGACGCGAGGACGCCTTCAGAGTCGTTCTGGCCAGATGATGAGTAGTGAACCCAGAAAGGTTGGGCTTATGTGCCATGAATGCAATCAGGTCGCATTGGCTATAAGAAATTAGAATTTATTGACTGTAAGTAGTTATGTTTTATTGTCTTTAAGTATAGCTGGGTGGTCAAGTGGCTAAAGTTCAGAGTACCAGAATTTGAGAGGTGAGTTAGTGATTCGGTACCAGTAGCCAACTGTAACAAGTCCTGGTCGAAATCGACAACATACCTAATGGCCAAATCTATAACACTTGTCCCGTATTCCCGTTATCATCATCATTATTATTGTCTATAATAACACTATTAGTAAGTAATTAAGTTATATTTCCTGCCATGGTGACAGTACAAGCCACGGCCGTCCCTGAACATGCTCAAGAACGGCACTCGCAACAACAGCACGAGTGGCGCGAGTGGCTCCCAGCAGCACTCGCGGGAGGGCACCTCCGACAGCAACATGGTCAGCCGCGACTCTCTGGTGAGTGAGAAGACCGGTGTGGTCTTTGAACGGCCCATTCATATGCCATTTATAGGCCCTTCATAGGCACTTCATGGTCCCTTTATAGGCCCTTCATAGGCACTTCATGGTCCCTTCATAGGCCCTTCATTGGCCCTTCATAGGCCCTTTATGGGCACTTCATGGTCCCTTCATAAGCCCTTCATAGGCCCTTCATAGGCACTTCATAGGCCCTTCATAGGCACTTCATAGGCCCTTCATAGGCACTTCATGGTCTTTTCATAGGCACTTCATGGGCTTTTCATAGGCCCTTCATGGTCCCTTCATGGTCCGGCTAACGTGCCAATGATGTCTGACATATACTGTGCAGGCAGGATAACTATGCGCCTGTACAAAATACGACCTGTGTCCTCCTGCTTTTTGTTGCGTTGTCATATTCATTGCAAGGGTTTTCGATGGATCGAACTCTGCGTTAAGTTTATTATGTTACTTTACTTTTTCAGCTGCTCGAGTTCTTAGTAGTACCTATACATAATCTGTGATAAAAGAGCTGAAAAGTATAGCTTCGCACGCAACTGCTGCAGCGTATAGCCCCGCACGCAACTGTTGCAGCGTATATAGCCCTGCACGCAACTGTTGCAGCGTATAACCCTGCATGCAACTGTTGCAGCGTATAGCCCTGCACGCAACTGTTGCAGCGTATAGCCCTGCACGCAACTGTTGCAGCGTATAGCTCTGTACGCAAATGTTTAAACGTTGCGCGCAACGAAGCATAAAGCCGCCCTGAGAAGCAGCGTCGCTTCACGGTAGCCGTGCATCTTTAAGGCAGCACAGCCCGGTGTGCTATGCCTGCCATGCCATGGCTGCCTTCATGCCATGGCTGCCGTCATGCCATGCAAGCCGTCATGTCACGGCAGCCGTTATGCCGTGGCTGCCACAGCCATCCCATTACCCTTCGTCTATTATGACCCTCACTTTTCTCAGCTGCAAAGTTCAAGCGACTGAAGTGCTCCCAGCACCAGCTCGCCTGCATCGCTGCAGTCAACTGAAATATCGGCGAAACACGGCCGAACTTTTCCGTCTCGTTTTTTTCACGCATCATCATAATTTAGTTAATAAGAAGAATCTACTTGAGGAATTCAATTAAGGGGAGCGTCTGGGGTAAAATTTTGAATTTTGGCTTTTCCGGTTTTTAGTCTCATCTTAAAGCTGACATTCTGCTCTATCCAACGGTACCAAAATCATCTCTGTACGTTGATTTATGCGTTCACGACCTGTCTCTTATACACATCTAGATGTGTATAAGAGACAGAGAGACGCTCTGTCTATGCCATCAAACGAGACGCTCTGTCTATGCCATCAAACGAGACGCTCTGTCTATGCCATCAAACGAGACGTCCTGTCTATGCCATCAAACGAGACGTCCTGTCTATGCCATCAAACTAGACGCTCTGTCTATGCCATCAAACGAGACGCTTTGTCTATG
>NW_025947416.1:15746-19191 GCF_000764305.2 Hyalella azteca
TAACCACCCTAACCCCGCCCCAGGTTAACAGTTAACCCCCCTAACCCCGCCATAGGTTAACAGTTAACCCCCTTACCCCGCCCCAGGTTAACAATTAACCCCCCCTAACCCCATCCCAGGTTAGCCACTTGGCCAAGAGTGCTGTGCTCGTGGTGATCGCCAGCGCGCAGATCTTCCTCAACTTCTTCCTCATCCGCCCCGTGTACACGCCTGATGTACATGACCCTGATGGTCCTCCCCACCCTCCCCTGGCGCTGCCTCAGGGAAGGAGGAGGGACCCGAGGCTCGTTGCCTTCTATGGACCACCTACAGAAGAAGAACGTCTTCGTATGGAGCTCGTCGATCTCTCCTTGGAGCTGCTCTTCCTAACCTTCCTACTCGCCTTCATCGCGCGGCAGATGGAGAAGACCTCGCGAGTGCTCTACTTGTGGCGCAGGGAAGTTGAGGAGCAGAAGGAGAAGGCAGCAGATATTCGGCATCGAAATGAACAACTCGTGTACAATATTCTGCCTCCCCACGTGGCCACGCACTTCATGGGGCTCAGGAGGAAGAAACACGAGGAGCTTTACTCGCAGAGCTACGAGGAGGTCGGCGTACTCTTCGCGTCCATGCCCAACTATGGAGGTGGGTCTTCCGTTTTTGTTAATAAGCTATTCTTACTTGGTGTAGTTTTAATTTTTGATACAATATTTTGGCATCTTTAAATAAATCCAACTCCAAGTCATTTTATTGTGGAAGTAAATGAAATCTGGGCATCATTAACCGTAGACTTGATAAATTGGTTCTGAAGTAATTAGAACTTTGGGACGTAGTCCGTAGACTTCATAGACGATATATTCAGTTGACAGACGCTGCAGTTGGCTTTTCGTACGAGCTTGGTGCCTAACCAGAGTAACCCATTAAATCAAATAAAAGTAAATTTAATTTACATATTAGTATAGGATATCAATTTATACTGAAAAATAGATTCATGCCTACACTTCATTATTATGTTATTGATGCTGTTCATATTTTTTAACTGTTGTATTTTCTGGTCAGACTTTTACTCGGAGGAGTCAGTGAACAACCAGGGGCTGGAGTGCCTCAGGTTCCTCAACGAAGTCATCTCTGACTTTGACGGTGTAGGTACCAATATATTATACACGCTATTATATTATACGCCCTATTATATTATTCTATTACTTTATTTGTTAGAAAATTACATTAAAAAACTATATTATAAACTCAATAATATTAATGTGTAGTACTGTATTCGTTATACAATTACGTTAAACAACTACGTTATACCTATAATTATATTATAGTGTAATTAAATTATCAAATTCTACTCGTGATAATTTCTAGTCCAATTATTGCTCATGCAATCCTTAATTTATTAACTATGGGTCTGTTAACTCTGTCTGTTAATTGTGTCGAGTCCTGGCATTGAAGTATTTTTTTAGTACACACCTAACAACAAATCTTGTGTATAATTTACTTGGTGTGCGGTTAAAAAACTCGTAGGTAAAAGAGATAACGAGAACTGAAGAGAACTTGAGTTTCTTCTTAACGTCAACTTTTTCTGGAACTCAAGTGTTAACTCAAGTCTCTATTATCGTCAACTTTTCTACGAAACGATCAAAAACTAGGCCTTTCTTCTCGTAATTCCATCGCCTATCCTTGGGCTAGTAGGAAACTTCTAAGAAAACAACATACTTGGAATGAAACTTTCCTGGACATTACACACGTAGAAGGAAATTTTCCTGGACACTACACACGTAGAAGGAAATTTTCCTGGACACTACACACGTAGAAGGAAATTTTCCTGGACACTAATTATACAATTACGTTAAACAACTACGTTATACCTATAATTATATTATAATGTAATTAAATTATCAAGTTCTACTCGTAACTCTGGGTCTGTAAATTATGTAGAGTTCTGGCATTGATGTGTTTTTTATACAAACCTAATAACAAATCTTATGTATAATATACTTGGTCTGCGGTTAAAAAAACTCGTAAGTAAAAGAGATAACGAGAACTGAAAAGAACTTGAGTTTCTTCCTAACGTCAACTTTTTCTGGAACTCAAGTGCTAACTCTTGTCTCTTTTATCGTCAAGTGTTAACTCAAGTCTCTATTATCGTCAATTTTTTCTACGAAACGAACAAAAACTAGGCCTTTCTTCTCGTAATTCAATCGCCCATCCATGGGTTAGATGGAAACTTCTAAGAAAACTACACACTTAGAATGAAACTTTCCTGGCCATTACACATGCAGAAGGAAATTTTCATGAACACTACATAAGTAGAAGGAGAAGAAAATTTTCGTGAACACTACATAAGTAAAAGGAAGTTGCCAGGGTAACTACATAAGTAAAAGGAAGTTGCCATGGTAACTACTGTCTCTTATACACATCTAGATGTGTATAAGAGANTGTGACACGCCACGTTTTGCCGCTGACACGCCACATGCCCACAGCTGCTCGAGAACGCGCCCTTCAAAGACATCATCAAAATCAAGACGATCGGGTCGACCTACATGGCGGCCAGCGGCCTTCACAACACCAGCGTTCCCTCCAAGGTAACCGCCTTCAAATTATTAGTAATATAAATAATTATATTTGTAATATAAAGATAATGTTGATAAATGCATTAATACCATACTTGACTGTAGCTTGACCTTCTTCTATTTGTTCCTTCAAAAATATAACGTTGTATTTCACAGAATATTTCTTTATTCGGTTATATGATCGCTAATTTGAAAATGGATCGTGAGCAAAACGGATTTGAATGGCCTGTGTTTGGACCAGTTTTCATTTGAACGAATTTTATTTTTAGAAAAATGTGAAGTTTTTAAGCAGGCGACTTGAGTTTAGGCCATGCGGCAAACATTAGCACTGTATTCATGATTTTACTAAAATGAAATTAATAATTTCTCGTGTTATACACGGCCTATTATTTATTTCATAGATATTTTAAGTTGATGTTAACATAACTATCATACCTGCTATGGTTAAATAGACGAATCTTCAATTAGTATCCATGAAAGTAAATACGCTGTTCTGAAAAACTCTTCAAAATTATTTTATCATCATTTTTGCATCATGTTATCCCGTGATATTAAAACAAGTCTCCGTTATTTTACAACTTGACATATGAAACCTGAGTCATACCTGCTAAAAAAAAGTTGACACTGAAACGCTTGACAGTTAAACGGTTGACAGTTAAGCGGTTGGCAGTGAAACGGTTGACAGTGAAACGCTTGGCAGTGAAACGGTTGACAGTGAAACGGCTGACAGTGAAGCGGTTGACAGTGAAACGGTTGACAGTGAAGCGGTTGACAGTGAAACGGTTGACAGTGAAGCGGTTGACAGTGAAACGGTTGACAGTGAAGCGGTTGACAGTGAAGCGGTTGACAGTGAAGCGGTTGACAGTGAAGCGGTTGACAGTGAAGCGGTTGAC
>NW_025947416.1:19577-78760 GCF_000764305.2 Hyalella azteca
ATGTGAGTCCTTCAACGTCCTCAGGATAGGCGAGTCCTTCAACGTCCTCAGGATGCGTGAGTCCTTCAACGTCCTCAGGATGCGTGAGTCCTTCAACGTCCTCAGGATGGCTGAGTCCTTTAACGTCCTCAGGATGCGTGAGTCCTTCAACGTCCTCAGGATGCGTGAGTCCTTCAACGTCCTCAGGATGGCTGAGTCCTTCAACGTCCTCAGGATGGCTCAGTCCTTTAACGTCCTCAGGATGCGTGAGTCCTTCAACGTCCTCAGGATGGCTGAATCCTTCAACGTCCTCAGGATGGCTGAGTCCTTCGACGTCCTCAGGATGGCTGAGTCCTTCAACGTCCTCAGGATGGCTGAGTCCTTCAACGTCCTCAGGATGGCTGAGTCCTTTAACGTCCTCAGGATGCACGAGTCCTTCAACGTCCTCAGGATGGCTCAGTCCTTTAACGTCCTCAGGATGCGTGAGTCCTTCAACGTCCTCAGGATGGCTGAGTCCTTCAACGTCCTCAGGATGGATGAGTCCCTGGTCACGCCTAACGCGACTCAACGACGCTGCAACTTTCATCTCAACCCAAACTGATTTTAATGAACATTGGCCATGAACCAACCTGATTCTAATGGCAATGGAACATCAAGCTATCGCATCCTACGGAGTTTCCCCTCCAATAATTGAGCCCCATTACCTGGAGTGTCTCCCCATTAATTAAGCTCCATTATCTAAAGGTTTTCTGCCATTAATCCCTTACCAACTGAGCTTCTCCCCCATTCACCCCATCACCTGAAGTAACTCCCCCATTAATTAATCCCCATTACCTGAAGTTCTCCCCCATTAATTAATCCCCATTACCTGAAGTTCTCTCATTAATCAATCCCCATTTCCGCGCAGGCATCAACCACGGCCCCATCACGGCGGGGGTGATCGGGGCGCGCAAGCCCCACTACGACATTTGGGGCAACACTGTCAACGTCGCGTCACGCATGGAGTCAACCGGCAAGGCCGGCTGCATCCAGGTGCTGCTAGTCTGTTGTTGCCGGCTGCATCCAGATGCTGCTAGTCTATTGTTGCCGGCTGCATCCAGGTGCTGCTAGTCTATTGTTGCCGGCTGCATCCAGGTGCTGCTAGTCTATTGAAATATTTCTCATACTCAAACTTATCACTGAGTCGTTGTCCCAATAGAGAAGTACTTTTTGTTTCGGAAATAAGTGCGACTTTCTAAATAGCAAAAAACACTTGTAAAGACCCGTGCAGGTCATTAAGAACGGGGGTTTCATTTAATTAGTATAATATTAATGATTAAAAGTGATTCATTAATGTATTAATAATAATAATTAGCAATTTCTACCTCGTTGCCAGGTGACTTGAAAACTCCCGTGCAGGTAAACCAGAACGGGGGTTTAACGTAACTAATATAACAATAATGAAAAAAAAGATTTATAACTGTATTAATAATTTTAATAATAATTAGCAATTTCTACCTCGTTGCCATGTGACTTGAAAACTCCCGTGCAGGTAAACCAGAACGGGGGTTTAACGTAACTAATATAACAATAATGAAAAAAAAGATTTATAACTGTATTAATAATTTTAATAATAATTAACAACTTCTCCCTCGTTGCCATGTGACTTGAAAACTCCCGTGCAGGTAAACCAGAACGGGGGTTTAACGTAACTAATATAACAATAATGAAAAAAAAGATTTATAACTGTATTAATAATTTTAATAATAATTATCAACTTCTCCCTCTTGTTGCCAGGTGACGCAGGAGACAACACGTATCCTGGAGCACTTCGGCTACGTGTTCGAGCAGCGCGGCGTGATTGCTGTTAAGGGCAAGGGCGACCTCCTTACCTACTACATCGTGGGCAAGAAGCCCGTGACCCGACCCACGGGACCTTTACCTGGGGCACCTCCGGGGTGAGATGGGGGATGTTTGGGACTTAGGTGGGGGGGGGGCGTGGGGCGACCTGCTCACCTACTACATCGTGGGCAAGAAGCCCGTGACCCGACCCACGGGACCTCTCCCTGGGGCACCTCCGGGGTGAGATACGGGGCGTGGGGACTTAGGTCGGGGAGATGGGATCGAAGAGTGGTACTGAGACTGAGGTGAGATTGTGGGAACATTAATGAGAGTCCCGATGTCTTCATACCCGCATCTGAAATNCAGATAAAGAGACTGTCTCTTATACACATCTAGATGTGTATAAGAGACACCTACTACATCGTGGGCAAGAAGCCCGTGACCCGACCCACGGGACCTCTCCCTGGGGCACCTCCGGGGTGAGATACGGGGCGTGGGGACTTAGGTCGGGGAGATGGGATCGAAGAGTGGTACTGAGACTGAGGTGAGATTGTGGGAACATTAATGAGAGTCCCGATGTCTTCATACCCGCATCTGAAATTCATTTCGTGTACGTAGATTTGTATGTAAATTACTAGACGTCTTACCCTACTGCATACACGATGTATCTCCGACCTGTAATCCTAACGTTGATTACATTACCCTAATTTTCTATAATTTCGCCCTGTACTTAACTCAATATGAATACCGATGCTTGGATCTTTCATGATATTTTATTCATTTCCATTGTTTAATTTATTCATATTTTACCCGCCGTTTTTGTGACAGTCTCACCGGTGACGACCTCAACGCCCCCAGCAACAACAACTGCAGCGTGACTCAGCCTAATGGAAGGGATGACGGGGCCCTTCATCAGTGAGCTGAAGGATCAGCGTCTCCATGCGTTCCGTTCCGCCGCATTCAGGTCGTCAGGACACGTCATCATCGGATGGCGCCGTGACATATCTTTGGATGATGTCATAATACATCATCAGATGATAGCATCACGCGTAATGTTCACAGTTTATGACCAGACCGTAACCGTAAATCCCCCTAATTGCGTATTGTCTGTTATGCACAGATAGCAAAACGACGATGTGAAGTCACGCTGTTGATTTTCCCCGTTGAAATGTGGTGAGCAAAGACTCTGTGATTAAAAAATTGTTTATTTCATCAAACGGAAATTGAATTTATATTTTTAATGAAAGCTGCGTAAATTAAATATCTCCCAGATCTTTATATTACAATATCTCTTTTTAATTTGGTAGTGAAATGACTATCGTTACTGTTGTCATCCCCAATGTTCTTAACATTTTATTTACCATGATAAATAAATTCATTTACCACTTAAGGCAACTTGCCTTGAATTTAGCTATTGTTACCATGTCTGCAGGCCTCTGTAGTGAAGTCACATGTCTGCAGTCGTATGTAATGAAGTCATATCCCAAGTTCCTCCTGCTAGTCTGTACCTTTTACATGTGCACTCTCTTCATAAGCACTAGTGTCGGGGCGGACCGAGGCAATGGGGACCGGTAATGCCTGCATTGTATTGGGGCCGAGGGCCGTACTATCAAAAAAGGTTACGAGTTCATAACTCCGTCAGCCAATCACTGACGGTTTTTCAAGTTAATTTCACCAATCAAAGATGAGCAAGTACCGCTACGTGCACTTGAGCTGCTACGTGTATTTAGGCCGCAACGTTAACATATAGGCCAACCCGTGTACTAAGGCCGCTACTTGTGCTTGGGCCGCTACATGTATGTACTTACCTAGTTTTAATAGTATGGCCCAGGCCTTTCATAGTACAGTCCAGGCTTTAATAGAACGGCCCAGGCCTTTAATAGTACGGCCCTGGCCTTTAATAGTACGGCCCAGGCCTTTAATAGTACGGCAAAGGCCTTTATATTGCCTGTAGGAACGGCCAGCGTCCCCTGACTTAGCTCCCGTCTCGGTTTTGGGCCCTACAGAAGCGAGCATCTCATTTTGGTGTCATTGCTATCTGCGCCGCCCTTGCGTTATGATAGACTAGTACATTATGAACAAGATGATACCACTAACTACATTAATAACCGAATATGATTATAGATATTATTTGACTGCACAGTGGTTCACATCTAGTCATTTGAACTAGCCGTTGGTTCCCAAGAGAGCGAGGCGAGACTGCGCGAAATGGTGTGGCATCGACCTGTCTAACGACCTACGCTGGTTACATGGTAGTTATCACGGCCGGAGTTCTCGAATTAGTCTATAATTCTTCAATTTGTTCGATACGTCACATTCTTAGGCGCATTCTGAAAGTAAAGACAGACTGAGAGAGAAATTTTAACTCGTAGGTACTTGGCTACGCTTACAGAATTCTCATATGGCATATTAAGAATGATGCTTGTTCGAAATTGTTTCACGTCCTGGGCCTATACTTTCAAAAAAAGTTAAGAGATCGTAAGTTCATCCGCCAATTATTGACGGCCGAGTTTTGAAAGTATGGCCCCTGATCAATATCTTAATTTATAAATCGTAAAATGTTCAAGCTTACACGAGAATTTTAGTATTATTTCACTGTAAACTTTTGCATGGTTTTTGTATCTTAAATTAATTGATCCTTTAGAACTGAGGTTAAACATGCGACGCACAATCTGGATCTGGTAGATTGCAGCGCATGCGGGTAGTTGCTTTACATTAAAAAATTTTAGAGCTGCGCAGCTGGTGAAGATCAGGCTCTGGTACGGCTCTAAAATTTGTCGTGATTCATGGCAAGTTTTGCAACGCAGATGCATCAAACATAGAAGCAATGTTCTCAATAAACTTGTGTCTTCGCTTGAAGTGTTGATATTACAAGCTGGCAAATTTATTGATCGTTACTTCTGAAAAATTTTTATTTGTTTTGTGGTAAAAGTATGAAGTGCGTTGAGACAATTACAATCTATAAGCTGAAGGCAGAGGAGAGAGCTATTTCTTAAAACTAAATCCCCGTCTATGCACTATCGCACTTACGTAGTTATGCGTATATTCTCATATGTCGCGGCATACGCGGACCCTGTCTGTATAGAGCTGCTAATATCGACATAATAGTCTGTGTATAGTTCCCTCAACGTTTGTCTGTTTAAACCGAGATTCTTATGAAGCCATTCACCTCTATCACCTTCATGACTGTAACGTAAGCCAAGCGGAAAATTTTTGATGGCTCTTCCATTCATACTCTATTAAATTTCCCTTATTCATCTCTGAACTCAAGGCAATCGTATTTTTTGATGGAGTAAATATTATGGAAACCGCCGTGCATAGCAACCCACCAGGCATCTGACGCTGAAGTAATGTTGTTAATTGAACTAAATTAACTCGTAATCAACGTCATTAGCCTGAAGGTGCAGACGATGGCATCTAACGTTGATAACTAAACGTTTTTCAACGTAATAAGCATTGCTCCAACGTTTTCTGTTTAAAAGGGAGACAACAACTTATCATCCCGCGCAACAATCGACTTTCATGGCACCGCGATTCGTTCTGTTTAGCCTGGAGATGATTCATGTATATATGTCCAATAGAATAAAAGATATAATAGCATTCTAATATTAGAAGAGAATATATTTGTACATTTATCAATAAGTTTGGAGTGATTACATATTGATAAACGACCTTATCAATAAGTTTGCACGTTTGCTATGCGAGGTCTGGAGAGTGTGGCATGGACACTTATTGTACAGCTTATAATGCACGCTGTACAGTGAAGATAATTACTGTACAGCTTATAATGCTCGCTGTACAGTGAAGATAATTACTGTACAGCTTATAATGCTCGCTGTACAGTGAAGATGATTACTGTACAGCTTATAATGCACGCTGTACAGTGAAGATGATTACTGTACAGCTTATAATGCACGCTGTACAGGGAAGAGACAATAAGTGATAGTAATATGAACGTTTAAACTGCAACTAAAAAGTTTACATCCTGAGCATTTAGTAATTTTAGTTGAATCCGGGAACTGTAACTGTCGTTGCTAAAGTTATTATCGTAATTAATTATCGTATTCGGCTACAATTTGTATTCCTCTAAATCAGAACAAATGAATTAAAGAATGTGCCCTTGGATGCAATCTTTATTATAAGAGGACATATTTTAATTTAAGCAAATGAAAATTTAATTTATTTAAGCAAAATTATTTATAATATATAATCATATTTATATATTTTATATGAATGTTTTCGTTCGTGAAATATAAAATGCAACTCGATCGTTGATATTCGAAATGAACATGGTAATTCAATGAATTCTTGAAATGAATTTCATTGCAGTGGGACATGTCGAGTAGCGATAATGCAGTCTGCTTGAATTTAATTATTAATTACTTCTGTTAATATACTCGTATACTCGTTAAAATCTAGCAAAAGTTTCTCGTTCATACAGTCCTGTATTAAATTTTGCCTCGCAAAGTTGACGTTCATTTCATTTATAAACTCGTCTTTCTTTTACTCTAAAAACGAGAACGCCTCTGTTATATCCCGATTAAATGAAATTTTATTAACTTTAATACTACATTTTAGAAACTTTATGCGTAGAATAATCAAGATTCAAAAGATCAGAGACAAGTTTCATACTTTAAAATTGATTTCCGATATCTTGAAAGTGGCATATCTTGCGTCCCTTCATGTAAACATTATTTTTCCCTGCTCAAATCGATGTAAATCTTCTATGTGTTTTATGTTAAGTATGACCCAACGTTTACTTCCCTTTTTATAGAGATGTTTAACCACATTTGTTAGCTTACTAATGTTCATGTGTAGATGACAAGTCAACGTTCAGTGATATTATATAATTCATTTTAACAGCTAGATCAGAATTTCTGGAAAACACTTTTAAAGAAATTATTCTTATCGTTAGTGCGGTTATGCAGAAGTCTTCAGAAGTTGTCATTGCCTGTTCAGGAAAATTTGTCGTATAATTCTACAGGATTTCGTGTTTATTACGAGACGAGAATTTGCGATTCTTTAACCCTAGTTAACATGAAGAAACAATCAGTGATGGCGTTCACGCAAATTCAACTTAGATCATTTTGTCAACATCATTCTTCTGAAGTTTCACTGTCTCAAGTGTTGAACACGTGGGTTGTGATGGTTAAACTTGTGTGAGAAACAGAGATGCAGCAACTTTGAGAATTTATTCAATGTAAGTAGTTCTTTCTTCTCTGTAGCAGTGTTCATGTCGTGCTCTATTATGTAAAACCATTACCTCCCTTCAAGTTTTAATGGATCGTGAGTAGGTATACGCAAATTTAGAAAGAAACAAAACTGAATTCATGTGCAGCTTCAAGCAATACGATGCTCAAAAGTCTGGAATATTGTACATTTCTTGCCCTCTCCATCTTCATTGAAGTAGCGTCATGTTAATGCAACGGTACTCGTATAACGTGTTACCTCTTTTTGGGATTGGGAACATATATGACCTCTTGGCTTTTATAACGTGTTACCTTTGAACTTTGGAACGAGGTTTGGCTTCATTTGTGTTAGTCTCTTTATTGAAATGTTTCTTTAAAATATACATTTAAAAGATACATTCTGAAAATTTCGGCAACAATGGAGGATATTTTAGAGATTGTATTTCTAAGGGAGATGTATCGTCTGTTCAAAATTTAAATCTTGATTTGAATTTACAATTTTGTATTGTGTTCAAATCGTATAGATTTTTCTATCATTCTTTCATACTTTTGTTATAATTGTATTAGAAGGCAGTGGGTGACTCACAGACACAAGACAGCGGCCGCGTCTGATAGTGACACGTTGTCGACATGTTAGAGAATGCATCAGGGCGGACTCACATATTGTGAACCAAAGCTTGTACTTGAGGCTGTGTGATTAAAAACTTTAATTAATAAAATACTAATTCAGGCAAGTTTAGGCAGGGTGGCCCAGTGGTTACAGTTCAGAGTACCAAGATTGGCGCAGAGAAGCGCGGGTTCGATCCCAGCTCTGTGCGCCAGTTTCTGGTCAGAATCGACGAGGAGGCCGGGCGGTTAAGCATAGCAGAATTGTAGCAGTGAGTTGCGAGTTCGAGATCGCAAAATGCTGTGAATGTTTTGCGATGTTAAGAATCGGCGACAGGCCTACGGCCTAATAAACGCTGAAACCGCTATAACCGCTATTACATCCGTTGAAAATAATTCAACATATGGGAATTTTATACGGTGGAAGCTGTTTCTTGGAGATCAAGCTCTAGATGAAAAGAATTTATGATAAACTAGTGGACTATGCCGAGCGATGGTAGTTTTACGCAAGTCTTTTAGTCGGTAGTCCCTTATTGCGCTCTGTCATATTGTATGTTCGTGTGGAATCCTACAGAAATTCTGTGTCATCTTCCTATATACTGTCGAACACTAGAGCGTCTAGACCATGTAGCGTCGATGTAAACTAGCATTTACATTCGGAATTTCGTGTATTGATGTTTATAGGAGATACTGGTACTGGAAATCGTACTAAGAGTCTCATGTATTCACGCAGCATAGGTCATTAATACTCATGATCCAGATACTCTCGTGAGTCAACCGTCCTGTAGAAACGATGCCTTTTATTTCAAATACAAACGAACTTCGATGCGTACTGAAAGGAAAGTGAATAATTTAATATAATATCAGAGCCATAATAACAATAGCTTTAATTTGTCTACTTGAAATAATGAGTACAGTTCTTCTGGTGCATATTTTACAGCTAGAGTGTTGTCAACTTACAGAGTCTATGTTGAACAGTTGAATCTACGAGGTATATCGTTAACCAAAGATATAGCGTTTATTTGTTTCTACAGAACGGTTATCGTTAGAGTGGCCAAACACTGTAGTGTACATAATTAAGGTATCTATGTAAAAAGATCTAAATATAAGTAATCAATGTTGAAGGCAAATTCGTGGAATTTATTATTTGTGTAATATCATCAGATAAAGAGACGTCCGACAAAACTAGCATACAGTACAGAGTTGAATTTTTTTCCTTGTGTTGAATTCGATTATTGACGGGATTTTTTATAAGTTAATACATGAGGGCTTTTTATTAAGGCGAAACGAATCACAGAACACACAATTTTTTGCATATACATAGATGAGAAACTCGAGCACTATTATTCTACACAGTTCCAGGACAACTTAAAATATTTTCACAGCTGTAATTAAGTTTTAAAATTCCCTCTTCAAAAAATTCTACCGCCGGAAACGTTAGCCTATCAGTCAAGCGCCTGCAGCTCCGAGGGCAAGGGGAGCGGGAGGCTGCGAGGCGATGAAGCCAAAGCCTCTCTCGGACTTAAACCTCTCTACCTGGAAGAGAAATGGAAGTGGAAGTATCCTAGAAGTAGGATGGTTCATTCGATATGCTTCACTTTTTACAAGTGAATGGAAATTTTCTAGATGGTTGGGTTGACGACGGTGGTGAAAGAGACGGGTGAGGATTCAATGCATCTCGGACAAATTTACGGCCGGTCTCACGGCCAATCTCCTAATTCGGTGAACAAGGAATATCTCCCAAAGTAAAGAACGCAGCTCGATGAAACTAGGTACATATATTCATTAATACCTATATTGGTGTTGTTTAGCTGCTGAAATTTTTTTAATTTCGTCTTCATTCGTGAGTTATATGGCTAAACGTGCCGAAATTTGCAGTGAACATGACATTTCTTCTAAATTACTGAACAGATTTTAACGAAATTTTTAAAATACATTCGTAAATATCCAACGGTGATGTTTAACTCATGAAAATTTTCTAGATTTTGCCTTCTTTCACAATTTTTTTCCATTTCACCCTCATTCGTCATTTAAACAGCAATATTTGCTTAAATTTGCAATGAACAAGAAGTTTCTTCTAAAATACTTAACCGATTTGAATGAAACTTTGTATATTAATACCTAACCTCCCAACGGGTGATGTTTAGATCCAGACAATTTTTTATATTTTGCCCTCGTTTGCTATTTATACGGCTATGCGTATAAATACGGCCACCCTGCTCTTGGTCAATGCAGGGTGGCCCAGTGGTTAAGGTTCAGAGTACAAAGATTGGCGCAGAGAGGCGCGGGTTCGATCCCAGCTCTGTTCGCCAGTTTCTGGTCAGAATCGGCAAGGAGGCCGGGCGGTTTAGCACAGCAAAATTTGAATCAGTGAGTTGTAAGTTTGAAACCGCAACAAGCTGTGGATGTTCTGCGATGTTAAGAATCAGCGACAGGCCTATGGCCTAATAAACGCCGAAACCGCTATTATTATTATTTATATTAGTGCAAATTTAATGCTGTTATTTTATTATGGTATGGTTTATATTTGTAAATTTAACTCGAACCAAGGTTACTTATAAATACGATTAAGTTTTTAATGAATAAGAAAACAAAATAAAATTAATTATATACATTTGGGAGAACAACTACAGCACGTCCCGCACAAATTGAGGCTCTTTTCTGAAGCCAATTTTTAAATGTCGAAATTACGTAACTATAAATCAGTTTATGCTGTATTTATTTTTATAAAACATATTAAGAATTTTTAACGTAATGGTATATCGCATGGTTAAACTATTACTTCAACCATGGGTATAGCTTATCTACGTTTTTATTGCTTAGTCTGTTTGGAGTGAAAGTAAATAAATAGGTCTAAACCAGAGTACAATTTTCCAGACAGTTTTGCAAGGTTGAATTAAAGATCGCTTCGTTCCGCACTTTGAGTGCTGAATGAAGCGCCTCATATGAAATCGCATTCGCACTCCTGGTGCAGCATGGGTAGGAGGTTGCTGCTGCTGCTCCCATGTTTCAATACTTTTTCTCTGTTGACATGATTAGACTGAAGTGTTATTTTGTAAGCTTCTTCGTTATCGTATAAAAAGTGAGACGCAATGAGAGTCAAGGAAAGATTAACAAACACTCTAGGTTGCTTGATGCAGCCGAATGCTGAAGTTGAAGATGACACCGTACTTATCAAACTACACACTGCATTAGAAACAATATTGAGCAGTTTCGACCATGAATGTGGTAAGAACTTCACAAATTTAATGCATATCATTTTCATATAACTTATACAAGTTCATAAACCTTCACTAATTATATGCTCAAAAATAGTTTATTTAGTTTTCGTTTAGTTTAGTTTACCAAGATTAGATTACCAAGATCACAATTTTTTTCTAAAATAAAAAGTGCGTGATTCATTAGGTACCGTAGCCTACTAGTACTAAACTGACGTCTGACGTGTGAGCAAAGTAGTTAGTAGAATATTGGCTTGTTGGGCAGAAGTTAACCATAAATTGGGCATAGCCTAATGCATAAACTCTTGTAAATCTGACCTATTTTACCTGTTTGACAGTGGAATTAGGAAGAGAAATTATGTCAAGATAATTAGAAGTTTTTATGCATAAGATACTTCCAAAATGTTAAATGTTTTGTTGGTAAATAATTTCAAAATAGGCTATGTTCTTTCTTTAGATTTAAAGATACCTATTCTCCCTAGTCCCTATTCCTATGCATTATGCAATCCTCTCTAATTTTTACATAAAGCTGTAGCCTGTATGCAATGCACATCTGCTGTGATGATCTGCAAAGAACGGGTTCAGCCTCAGGCTGCCTAATTTAGAATATTGGGCAGAAGTTTATGAAAATCATGGTAAAGACAATTGTTTGCAGATAATTTTCTAAAATTGCTGACAACATTTTTTCTTATTCTTCTTTTTTTCTTATTGCCAATTTTCTTATTTTTCAGTGAAGAAATTTTGAAAAATGCCAAAGGAACAGTTGAATTGGCCTGATACACTGGTGCTTTTTTCTGATTTGAGAGCAGCTTCTATTCAATTTTGCACTTTGGCAGGTTACCTGCTGGTGCAAAATTGAACTCAAAAGAGTGTCTGATCAGTCTAAGTCTCCAAGACTCCAAGTCATTTATATATTGGCTTTATTAACTTGACCTTCAATATGCTTAGAAAACTCAACTCATTGTCAATATTAACTCCTAAATCTTTTTCCATTGTCGACTTTGACATCATCACTCTGTTGTTGCAACCGTGTCTTCTCATACTGTAATGGAATTTATCTACTTTTTGAGCCACAATAATAGCTTTCCTTCTATTTTTGAAGCTGCACAATTCCTACTAGATGAATTAGCTCCTATCTAATTGTTAACAAAAGTTCTGGATCTGGATTGAGCTGTATACAATTCCAAAGTATGTGCTAAATATTCCTTAAAAGTTGCAAGGTTTCAATAATTAGTAGGAATTTTCTAATGTTGCTCCCAGACATGGGCAATGCTGCATAAAATCATACAGAAATGTTAAAAATTTTATTTAGGAACTGTTGGGGTAGCCTTTGGGCACAAACTTGAATTACTTTGTTTTTCCTACTCATCAATAATTGATCTCAAATCAAGACATACTATGAAATTAAAAAATTGAATGATGTGTATATATCCAGGCAATATATTTAATTGAAATATAACCATATATTTATTATATAAGGCTGCTGATGTGAAGCTTGCAGTGGACAAGGTTGTTGTAAATGCTCAATGGCATGTTCATGGATATGGTAATATCGCATCAATAATACAGTAATATCGCATCAATAATACGGTAATGTATATGGTAATATATCAATAAAGGAAAGACAAGTAAAAATCACAAAAAATGTCATTTATTCTACCTTTACATCATCTACAATGAAAGAGGAGGACTTCAGAGTACTGTTAGTAATGGATGAGTACACTGCATGCTTTAAATGTTTTAAAATGAAGTTTTATTCCAAGTGTCCCATGTAGCCCCATTCGACGGGGCTACTCGGAACACTCTTTTTTTGCTTCTGGCACCGTACGAATAGCATATGGATTTTTTTTGGAGAAGCCATGTGATAGCCCTTGCAAAGAGCTTTGAAATGAGCCTAAACTTGTTTATGAAATGTAAACATGGTAAGAAGGTATGAATGAAAAATGTTCGAAATCATCCCAAGTAGCCCCAGTTGACGGTATAAGTAAATAAAAACCAGGTTGTTGAACAATAATTTAGTGCAGACAATAATGCTCCCAAGATCTCCATGTTCTTTAGTCAGCAAATTGTTGAAATCATAAAATATTTGTGGCCACTCCTCTTTAAAGCTAATATACGTACTGTCAAATGGGCTAATAAGGGACAGTTTTGAGCATTTTTTGTTAATACCTTATTACCATGAAGCATTTCATAAACAAGTTTGGGCTCATTTTACAGCTCCTTGCGAGGGCTATTGCATGGCATCTTTAAAAAAATACCAAATGCTATTCGCAAGAGGCAAAATAAAAGTGTCCCAAATTACCCCTGGGAACAGGGTAATCTGGGGCACTTGATATAAAACTTAATTTTAAAATGTTTGAAGCATGCAGAGTGTACTCATCTATTACTAACAGTAATATAAAGTCCTTCATTTTCTTTGTAGATGATGTAGATGTGTAATAACTAATATTTTCTGTGGATTTTACTTGTTTTTCCTTTATTGAAAAGATATTATCATATCCATATATTACTGTATTGTTGATGTGATATTAACATATCCATGAACATGCCATTGAGCATTTACAACAACCTTGTCCACTGCAAGCTTCATATCGGCACTGTATAGCACTTTTCTGTATCTGTAAGCTTGCAGGACGGCTTGTAATTTCACTCCATTTTAATTGGGTCACATGAATTCACTACAAAAAAAAAAGATATTAAAAACATACTCGAAACAGAAAGGAATATTCCAGTGACAATCATCATATTTTTCTGAGAAATAAATCATAGTTTAGGTTAATTACTTTTCATTTTATGTTGCCCAGTGCACAATTCTATCTGACATTCTTTGCACAATTTTGTGATGGCCGATGATGCATTAATTTTTCATTACGTGAATTTTTCTAGCTGAGCGAGGTAAGTATAATCAAAATTTTTTTGTTGTTTATTGATTTTTTATTAATTGGAGCCTTTGTTAATCAAGGTTCTACAGTGAATGCATTTTTAGGGGTGTCTCTTGTTACCCCGGGGAGGTGTCCCTTATTACCCTGTCCTGCTGAAATGGCTGCCATTTTTTATAATGAGATATGTGAATTCTGTCAATCACATTAATAAGCCAACACCTGTGTGCAGCTTTTATGTAAGCAAAATTTTATGACATGGCAAATGTTTTTTTTCTACACACCTTAGCAGAGGTACATTTCCAAAATCTCACTTTTCACACTTTTTTTCAGAAATTTTTTAGAGGTAATAAATATATGATTTCTTAAATTACTTCATGCTACATAAATAGTAAAAATGTTTAACTTTATGCCACTATTTCTAGTTTTGCAATATTTTGATTAGTTTAGCTGCTACAACATAGGTAATTTCTATGAAATGTGTGACGACTGTCCCGTTTTACCCCGCCCGTCCCTTATTACCTTATTTGATGGTAACTGATTCATTATAAATAAGTTCAGGAATATACTTCACGCATGAAAAATTATTTTGCAAACTCTTGAGAAAATTGTTAATATGTATATAACTGGATAGTTCTTCATTTATTTTGATAATTTCTGTGTCAGCTCTTCCATATTTTTTTGAATGCAAAAAGTTGGAACTGTTGCTCATATAATTAAGAAAAACTATTATTTTATCTTTATTTAAGGTTTAAAATGGTGCCAGGCAACTAGCCTGCTGGACTTCATCAGCTGGAGCTTCTCCCACCACCAGAGTGGTTGCAATGCTGCCACTCTGGCCTTGGCTCTCAAGTGCACTGCGTCCATGGCCAAAAATGAACTGGGCTTCAAAGCTCTTGAAGAATCAAAGGCAAGCTTTCAATGTATAAGAAGGACTTATTTCCCTTATAATTCCCCGTTTAAACTTGTGAATTGAATATTATTGAACTGTCATGCACACCAAAATTTTTAAATGCCTACAGGGGCCATACTTTCAAAACTTGCTAAGTGAACGTAAGTACTACCTACGCTCTGTTTTCTTGTCTATGATTGGTGGATTTTGCTCAAAAAGCCGTCAATGATTGGCTGATGAACTTACGATCTCTTAAATTGTTTTGAAAGTATAGGCCCAGCAATTTCTCTTGAGTATTCTTGGTAAAAGTGAACCTTTCTCTCATAAGATGTTTGTTGTATATTCACTTTAAGCAGAGAGGTACGTATTACTTCAACTAAATAAACTTAATAAAACTTAACTGTAACTGAAATAAGAGATATTACTTTAACTTATAAAAAGATACTACAATCATTTCTCAGTTATCATTGTTAACACAAGAAATTTATACTTATTCTTATGCAGATAATAGAGGGTTTGTTGAGGCTTATTCCATCATCACAAGAAAACAATGGTGCCCCCAACAGCCTGCATGATGGCGCCCCGAGCCCTGTCATTGACCACAAACACATTCCAAACTTAAACACAATGAACAGCTCAGTTCTTCATGCCCTCCTCACTGTTGTACTGGAAATGCTTGAGAACCAAGCAGGTGAATATGGTGACATTTTTATTCCTATTATTTTCTACATATTCATGTGTTCTAAATCTAAATTAATATTGTAAAATTTTATGTTGACTACCTTGTAACATGGTTTGGATTCACAGTTTACAATTAAATTAATCAAAATTCATAAGTTCAACTTGTTAAACATGAGTGTCATTGGATTAAATTGAACAAAATATAACAACTCATGTCAAAAAACATCAGTGTCTTGAGTATTTGATCTAATGTTCATAATTGTTCATTACAGGTCATTCATGGGTCTTTTTTCTCACAACTTGAGGGACAAGTATTTGATCTAACATTCATAATTGTTCATTTGTTGTTTCAGGTCATTCATGGGTCATTTCTCACACCGTGAGAGACAAGTATTTAATCTAATGTTCATAATTGTTCATTTTCAGGTCATTCATGGATCATTTCTCACAACTTGAGGGACAAGTTGCTGCTCCCCAGTCTGTCATATCCCAGCGTCTTCGTGCAGCGTGCAGCATCTGCTGCCCTCACAATATTACTGAGGTCTTCTCAATATCAGGTTATATATCTGAGTATCTGAGACACTTTCATAATAAATCGTTAATGATATACCTACTGTAGTAATTTTCAAACAAGTAATTTTTCAGCTTCAAATCTGACAGTTTCAAATGTGCAGAAGGATATCGACTATTAATGTGGTCTCAACCACTCGAGTTATTGCACGAGTAGTTTGTTAAACCAGTACATTTGTTATGTTAAATAGGCTGTTACTGAGCAGTTTATTCAACCTGTACATTTGTTTAATTTGTTATGTTAAATAGGCTGCTATGCCTGATTTCCTATTCAATGCTCTTCATGACATTTAATTCATTGATGCACTTAATTTTTATTGGCAACAATTATATTGTTGATGTTATTTTTTTTTTCAGTGCGAAGGGACAATTGCTGCGCTGACTGCGGCACATACTTCGGGGGCTTTGCATTTGAAATCTTCAGAATTTCTAAATTTTTATGTCAAAGTTCTTGATGACATTCCTGTAAGTCTTATTAGCTTTTTTATTTCAATGCTCCTAAAATATACTAGTAACCTTCTAGGTTATTGATATTTTAAATTTCATAAAGCTAAAATCCCTAAATTTGGGTATATTAATAAAATAACTTGAGTGTAAGTTTTTAAAAAAATCTGATTTAGGCAATCTAATTGTTGAATTTAGCTTGAATATAACTGAAGGGAGATGCAGCTAAAAATTTCAAAAAGATTTTAGTAATTTTTGCGGTTGTAAAGATCATCTATACGTTATTCATCATTATTTGGATGTTGACTGTGTAGTATGTTGCAATCTTACGGTAATACGTAGCTTCTTCACCATCTATTTCTTTTATATAGCAACGCTAAGTTTTTTATCTCTGCCTTACAGTTTGGAGAGTGTGAAGCTTGGCTGCTTGAGGCAGTTTCTAGCCTGCGTTTGGATATAACAAAACATACCATCCCTGCTTCTAACCTCTCTGGCGAACAGAAGACGTTTGACCTTAAATTTCTACAGTTAGTCCATGAGGTTTGTATCAACGACTTGACCTCGTGAAATTTTATAACAAATTCTCATTCTCACATGTGCTTGAAATTTTCAAATCATTTACTGTTATAATCATTATTTATTTAATGAGATATAATTAGCTTCAATGTTGTTTTGTTGTGTGGCAGCACGTGGGCCGAGTACCGCATGGTGATGATGCTGACCACAGTCTAGGTTCTTTCTTAAAACTTGTCGTCACGAGAGGAAAAGCTCTTTCTCCAAGGTAAGGTTTGCCAAAAAAATCTACAGGTGCAAGTATCATTATTGTAAATTTGATTGTATTACCATCAACTTCGCTGGTATCATGATTGAAGCTAATGTGACGTTGGCAGTATAAATAATTACGGTTTTCTTGGAACGCTGTAGCCTGCAGTATGATTGCCAATATTTCAGTAGAATGAGACTAAATAAATATTTCCTGATCTTATTCTTCCTCTCATTTTGGTAAATGGCTTTATGTCATCCCCTTCCACTTGATGTTTTATTTAGTGTGGTACCTATCATCTTTTCACTGAAGTTCGCATTCATTACAGCTGCTGGGTTCGCACCCTGAAACTCACCGGCAGATGGCACAACGCTCTAGCCCAGCGCGGTCACAACACGCAGCTCTGTGACGCGTTCGCCTGCCTCACTCTCCATGTCTTGGTTAGTTTCGTTATCTAACTTATTCCTTTGACAATCAACGGTTCATTGACTTCTAGGGCTATTTCAATGTGAATCTTTTTTATAGAGAAAGAGCCATCTTAATTAAAATGAGAATCAGCTTCACCAGAAGGCAAGATTGTCTGCGCTATCTAAAACCCGTTCATGTAGATTGCTTCATAAACCTCTTTATTGCTTAGTCATTTTGGTGGTGGCCAACTTGACTTGACTCAGTCCTAATTTTGTTACAAATTGATGCGTTTCTTAAAATTGATGTTATTTAATTTACTTGAATCAACAAATATCTTCTTTCAATTTGTGCCCTCTTTAACTTTTCAGCTTCTGCCTGTGCTGAGAGTTTTAGAAAATACCGAGAGCTTTGAAAACTCAACAATTATTGAAGACTCAAGAAGTTTTGTTAATGGAGAAAGTAATGACGACTTGGACAGCTGCAGCTCGGCACACACCAAGTCCGTCATGAGGCTGCTGAGGTCCTGCGACAGCTCCTCCTGTGCCCAGGAGGAGCTCCGAACTCTCCATGTGAGTCGCCTTCAGGAACACATTAGCTATATGGGCTGTACTATTGAAAAAAATATAACACAGTACTCACTGCAGTGAGTGACAGAGAGCGCATTTTCTCGTCGACGAAAACTTGAGGTCATGGACTGACGGACAGACAGACAGACGAACATGTGAGCACAATTGTGCATTTTTTCCATAAATGAGAAAATGCGCTAAAAAGTTTTAAGTTTGTAACTCCGTCTTCACTGACGGCTTTTCAAGCTAAATCCTCTCAGACGAGCAATTGGCCGCTACGTGAACTTCGGCCACATTGTATACCTGAGCGAGTTTTGATAGCAAGGCCCAACGATTTGTATTGAAACACGCCTTCCACTGTTGCTACTTCTCAGGTTCAGTAAAATCAGCTTGGAAAATGCTGGCTTACAGCTGAAGTTTTCATGTCTAAAAATTTTCTGTCGACACCAGTAGTAGTGATGCCATGGTTTTTTTCTATAGATTCGTGATTTATTTCACCTGATATATGCACAAGTATGAGTGATGGCATGAGGTTTTTTCTATATATTCGTCATTTATTTCATTCAATATACCCAATATACCGTAGTTCTTGTTAAGCTCCTAGTTTGTGATGAATGAATAGATTGGCTGTTTGGCAATGTGTCTGTTGCAATATCCACGTATTCTACCGGAGTTTAAAGGCCTCATAATTTGTTGTAATACAAAGCTGTATTTATCACAGAGTTGGATCAAACAAGAAGAAAAGACCGTCACCGACGACGCTGGAGTTTGGAGCTCAGCTTCTGCGTTCAGATTGCGCCTTGCAGCGTCTGCCTTACCAAACATTTCTTCCCAGGTGCGGGATTTTTTGTGTGTCTGTTATGTAAGCTCAGTAAATTCATGGATTTGTCGATATTAGCTGCCTACACGGAGAAAATATCATCTCGATAGGTTTGCGTTATTCTAGCAAATTACCTTGCACATACATAGCAGGATGAATGTGCTATCGATACTGTGAAGTTTCAATGCAAATTTTCTGACGTTAATACTGTTTAAATGGCAATGAAGTAAATGCCCTTCTTAGTGAAGATATTATATAGTTCCTGCTCGCAACTGCTCTTGTGTTTGAAAAATTATTTTTTTTTCACAGAAGCATAGATATGAAGTTTAAACTCCAAAAATGCAGACTTTCAGCCATTTTTTCATATTTCATTGCTTGATCTGAAGCAGGAAGAATAAAGTTAAAAATCGAAATCATAAGCCATTGGATGTCACTTTTTGCTTTATTAATGCACCTATACCAATCTTCATGAAATGCACGGTTATGCACCTATACCAATCATCCTTAAATGCAACTATACCAATCTTCCTTAAATGCATCTATACTCATCTTCCTGATATGCACCTATACCAATCTTCCTGATATGTACCTATACCAATCTGATAGACAAAACCATGCTCCTTAATGCCACTTAGGAACTGAAGTAAACCTTAATGCCACTGAGGAACTGAAGTAAACCTTAATGCCACTGAGGAACTGAAGTAAACCTTAATGCCAATTATGAACTGAAGTGAAGGTTTTTCTTCCTTTTAATTCCTTTGTTTGTTGCAGGAATGTATAGATCGCCTGGCGAGGCTAGGAGTCGCCTCTCTAAGGTCCCTGGACCGCTGCGCTGTCATAGCAGGTGTCGCTGTGGCGCCTGACGAAGGCGCGGTGCTGGCGAGCGTGGCTCTTATACGCGCGCTTGTTAAAAAGTTTGTACAAATGCGGGGACTGAAGTGAAATGAAGCCATGATGGCCGTTTGCTGATATAGCGTATATGTACATAACTGAGTAATTACCTGAATTTGTACAGTATGTACAAAAAGTTGGTACAAATGCGGGGACTGAAGTGAAATGAAGCCATAATGGCCGTTTGCTGATATAGCTCGCAAACTATTACTGTATATGTAGTACATAACTGAGTAATTACCTGAATTTATACAGTATTTACAAAAAGTTGGTACAAATGCGAAGACTGAAATGAAATGAAGCCATGATGGCCGTTTGCTGATATAGCTTACAACTATTACTGTATATGTAGTACATAACTGAGTAATAACCTGAATTTATACAGTATGTTCAGTTGAGTATCTATATCATGAGAGTGCTCATGAAGTAGTCAATACCTATTATAATTTGTTGGTAGTTACATATCACCATATGTTGGTAGTTACATATCACAATTTGTCACTAGTCACAATCACCATTTGCCACTAGTAGCACAATTTTAATATGTTTCAGTACATATTTACATTATTTGTTATATTGATATTATGATCAGTTGTTTCCTGCAGACATATGGAGCTCGTTGAGCTTGCTACCGTCATGCCGCTCTTCAGCAACATCTTCCTCCGTCCATCCAACACTAGACAGGTGACCCGTCTGGGCCCATGCCTCCCTAGTTACCTTTTAGCTAGCAAATTATGCAGTAGTTTTAATCAATAATTAGTTTACCGATTTTTATCTGTCTTTCGTCATGTCGTTCGACTTTGCCAATAAAGTTTTGTTATGGATTGAGACTAAAGATTACCATGATTTGAAAAACGAAAAATTTCTAATTGAGAAATATTTGATCACTCAAACACGGATTGTCTGCTGTTTTTGTTTCTTGCTGATATTGTCATTTGTGAGAAATTATTAGAGGGTCGGTCGAGACCTGCAAGGTCATTTTCATGGCGTAATTCCTGCAGTTATTTGGTGAAGTAAAAGCAAATGCCAACAGTCAAGTAACGTGGCCCGGACACTCGTCAACTCATTTAAATTCTAACAAAAATGTCCTTTATGGGTAACGAGTATTTATAACTTGATCCGTTTGTTTGCTCGTTGTCAATTAAACAGCACAACTTGTCAATTAATGCCTGTTGACGTTCTGTTGTCAGCGCGCCGTCGCCATCTTGGACTGTCTGCTGCAGTTCATGTCAGAGTCCGAAGACCTGCTCCCTGATGCGGCCTGCGTCAGGAATGTAAGTCGAGTGACCGCTTCTTCTTAATTATTCCGAGGCAAATATTTTTCATTATTAATACGGCGAATATTTTGTAAAGATTAACTTACATAAATAAAGTTAAGAAATCATATATTTACTTCCTCTAAAAAATAAAGTGAAATTCCATCAGAAAATATTATTTTTGACGCCTATCAATGAGCATCGACTATTCTAAACTCAGTTTCTTCCTGCTTGTTTTGATACTCGTGAGATTGTGCACAGCCGATCTAAGTGTACTGAATATTCTTTACCTTTTACTACTGCATAAGAACCACGGGAACATATTGCAATCTTTGACGACATACTGGAACTTTTTCATATTATTAACAATTTTTTACAAGGCCATAAGTTGAGGTGACCAGCTTCCTGTAAATACTCATACATGCTGCAGATGGTGGAGGTTGGCTTGTGTCACGCAGCGTGGGAGGTGCGAGATTCTGCTCTTCGATTGCTCTTCCCTGCTCTTCCTTACCAGAGTGAGGACAATGTGTTGAAAGAGCAGGAATATGGAGTCATTTAACCTTTAAGTTATGGGTTGAAAGAGTAGAAGTGTTGAGTTGAATTTAACCTTGCTTGAAGTTATGGGTTGAATGAGCAAAAATGCTGAGTTCTTTAACCTTCATGTTAGGGAGTTTCGCTTGCGTACAATAATGTCAGGTGCTGGCGTAACATAGTATTGTGTGGCTAACCATATTTAGTACAATTACTCTTCAATATGTGTAACTCACGCCATTCAGCTACGCAATGGAAAGTGAAGCATTGCCGCCTGTCTTAGCACAGCATGAACTAACTTTATTATTCCTATAAATCTTAATTATCTTTGTGAACTAAATATAATAATTATAGCAAAAGATGTTCTCATGTTTTACTTATACGATATAAACTACTCTAAAATTCAAAATGTCAAGGAAACGCCTGCTCGGTTATGTTAATCATCGTTGACGCATTGAATTATTGCAGAGTACCGCACGGAGTTGTTCTCAGGCTGCATACAGCGCAGTACGGAAGCACTGCTGGACTGCACGGAGAGCTTCGTGCAGTGTACGGCTGCTCAGCTGCTGATGGAGGCTAAGGACTACGACATGGAGGTAAGCGTAGTGCTACCACTTTTTCCTTCTTGCATATGACATCTTTAAAATCTACATATGGTCAAGTTGAAATTTACCTATATTCATCTAGTAATAGAGGACATTATATAGTTACACGTAATAGGTAGATAACTTTGTTATGCCTCAGGCTGGTGTCGCTTCCTTCATTTGCTCTTGTCTGTTCTCCATGATGTATTCGTTTCTATTAACGAATCCTAAATATCCACGAACATGTAATATTACTACAGGTCTCAGTGCTCTTCGATAGCTACGATCATGTGATCTTCCTACGGCTATCAATGCTCGTTAATATACCCGAACATTTAATATTCGTACGATCATGTAATATTCATAGGAACATGTAATGCTCGTAGAATCATGTAATATTCATACAATCGTGTAATTAATATTTGTAATAACATGTACTATTCGTTGGATCATGTAATATTCATACATTCGTGTAATTAATATTCGTAATAACATGTACTATTCGTAGGATCATGTAATATTCATACAATCATGTAATTAATATTTGTAATAACATGTACTATTCGTACAATCATGTAATATTCGTACGATTATTTAATATTCGTACGATCATTTAATATTCATACAATCATGTAATATTCGTACGATCATGTAATATTCGTACGATCATGTAATATTCGTACGATCATGTAATATTCGCAGTAACATGCAATATCCCCAGGGGTGGGACTGGGTCGCGGCGCACGACTGGTGCATGCGCGTGTGCTGCAGTAGCGCCGTCCTCGAGGGCTGCGACGACGACGCTGTTGTGGCCGCTGCGCTGCGTCTGCTGGGCGCTATCCACTGCCGCAGCATGTAAGATTCCCCTCTTTATATGTTTAAATTTACTATTTTAGCGCATTTTCTCATTTATGGAAAAATGCACTAATGTGCTCGCCATGTCCTTATGTCTGTCTGTCCGTCCATCCGTCTGTCCGTCCGTCCGTGACCTCAAGTCTTCGTCGACGAGAAAATGCGCTCTCTGTCGCTCACTGCAGTGAATACTGAGTTGAATTTTTTAATATAAAATGCATTCGGTATAAATTTAGACGAGAACAGCTACTTACAATTTTTACGAACTCTTCACAAATCACTTTTCCTGTTAAGTTTGTGTACTTACATACATTAAAATACGATTTTTCAAGTGTACGAATATTTATTTCCCCCCACTGTATATACAGTGTACTGAATATTCTTTACGTTGTACTACTTGACGTTTACAGAAGAACCACGGGAAAATATTGCAATATTTGATGACATACTGGAACTTTTTCATATTATTAACAATTTTTACAAGAATATGAGTTGAGGAACGTGACCAGCTTCCTTTAAATACTCATATATGCTGCAGATGGTGTAGGTTGGCTTGTGTCACGCTTTAAATACGCGTATATTTAATACTCATATTTATTTATTTATTTATATTCATTACTCATATATTTAAATACTCATATATGCTGCAGATGGTGGAGGTTGGCTTGTGTCACGCAGCGTGGGAGGTGCGAGATTCTGCTCTCCGATTGCTCTTCCCTGCTCTACCTTACCAGAGTGAGGACAATGGGTTGAAAGAGCAGTTTTGAGTTATTTACCTTCAAGTTATGGGTTGTAAGAGCAGATGTATTGAGTTTTTTTACCCTTCAAGTTATGGGTTGAAAGAGCAGGAATATGGAGTTATTTAACCTTCAAGTTATGCAATGAAAGAGCAGAAATATGGAGCTATTTGTCCTTCAGGTTATGGGTTGAAAGAGCAGAATTATTGAGTTATTTCCCCTTCAAGTTATGGGTTGAAAGAGCAGAAGTATTGAGTTATTTACCCTTCAAGTTATGGGTTGAAAGAGCAGAAGTATCGAGTTATTTTCCCTTCAAGTTATGGGTTAACAGAGAAGGAACATTAAGCTATTTATGCTTCATGTTTAGGAGTTTCCTTTGAGTACAAAAATATCAGGTGCTGGCGTAACGTAGTATTGTGCCGCCAGTCTTAGCACTGCGTGAATTAACTATATTGTTCCTACAAATCCTAATTATCTTGGTGGACTAAATATAGTAATAATTATAGCAAAAGATGTTCTCATGTTCTATATATTCAATGTAAACTACCCTAAAATTTGAAATGTTAAGGTAACGCCTGCCCGGTCATGATAATCATCATTGATGCATTCAATCTTTGCAGAGTACCGCAGGGAGTTGTTCTCAGGCTGCATACAGCGCAGTACAGAAGCACTGCTGGACTGCACGGAGAGCTTCGTGCAGTGTACGGCTGCTCAGCTGCTGATGGAGGCTATATGTATGTCTGTCTGTCTGTCCGTCCGTGACCTCAAGTCTTCGTCGACGAGAAAATGCGCTCTCTGTCACTCACTGCAGTGAGTACTGAGTTACATTTTTTAATATAAAATGCATTCTGTAAAAATTTAAATGAGAACAGCTGCTTACAATTTTTACGAACTCTTCACATCAGTTGCTGGTGAGAATCATCCATCATTTTACGTCAAATAATCAATTGTAAATGCTTTTATTCATTCCAATAATATTTATGTTTCATAGAAATCAAAGGAGAAAATCCGTTGTTTGTTACAAACGCATTCGCTATTGAAATTAGTGTTTCTTAGGAAAATTTTGATTTAAAAAAAGCTAAGAAGATGGATGGTATCATAAATTTCGTTATTATTGCTTGGTTGAAGGAAATTCCCCTTTTCGTTAAAACGCTATTTCTTGTGAGAATATCAGTTTTACACTTTTCATCGTACTGTCACTTTTCACTTTTCTTTATACTTGCCTCTAATATGCAACGCTCAAGAAGTTTTCACAGTTCGTTCGATGATATCATACTCTGAGCTATAGAAATTTCAGTATAGGGTAAACAAAGTTTTAACAATATTGTACAATTGCAGCTGTCTGTATAGGGGAAAGCGAACGGCAGCCTGTCTGTCCACTGCCCTTCACCACGCCCAGCACTTCTGCAGCGTTGACAGCGACAACATCAGACTCGCTGCCTTCGAGTACCTTGAAGCTCACATAAACAGCGCTTCTGTTGGTGAGTTCAAGCTTATTTGTCACTGTCGAACTAACAACTCACTTCAAACGCAGTCAAATTTGAATTGTTTACCACTTAGATATATTGTTGAAAGTGAACTAAACTTCTCACGTCATGTCAGTTTTAATATTGAAGCTTATAATCCATAGTTTGTAAGGCATCCCAAATACATTCCAGGAGCTGTAAAGGGCAGCGCGCAGAATGTCAGGCCCTCCAGCACAGCTATTAACTGGTCAGTGATTGATTATTGAATATCAACTGGTTTTAAAATAAGGGATTCCTATGGATAGGATCTAATTATTGAATGAAATAATTATCATTTTATTTAGAGGAAAACATTCTAAAGTTGACAAAGCAAGTCCTCTGAAAAATGTTATTTAAACACAAATGAAGAAAATTCTCGATCTATAAAATTTGACAAATTTTTGGCAATGTTAAAGCAAATTGGTATGATTTTTACAGTTTCTGCTCGGACGGAAGCGTCTGGTGTATAATGCAGTGCAGCACTGATGCCGTGACATCCATACGAAGAGAAGCATTACGCTTAACTCACTCGTTAAGGGATATTCTTATTAGCCATAATAAGGATACTGAGCAAACGGCAAAACGCGTCAAAATAGAAGAGTCAGCAACTTCTACCGGCCCAGGCTTGGCCGTTCCTCCCACCAGCAGCAATGAAGCGAGTGTTGTACTGGAGAGCTCAACAGCAATTGTTGGTAGCGGAACCAAGGCGGTGGGTGAACATCTCCGTGAAACTGATGCATGCAGCGTGGGGTTGGTGCAATGCAAGATAAACCAACTGAATAACAATTCGACCAGTGACGATGCTGGTCACCAATTGCTGGTATCGTGTCGGACAAATGCCGAGGTTGAAAGAACCCTTGATGACCGTATTGAAGACAGCAGGCAAAATGATGATAATGGCACGCTGACGAACGCCGCGGCCTCCAGCGAAGTGGATGCCATCCTTGAAGCGGTGCTGGATTATCCCGACCGTCTCACACTTAGCGCTCTGTGCCGGACACGCGATGTCGTTTCGTTGCTGCCAAGCGACCGTCCGCAAACTCCAGCGGTGAGCGTCGAGAAATTTCTTCACTTCAGTGAAAATTTGGCAACCGCGGAGAGTGACGCCGAGCGAGCGAACCGTGAAGTTCTGGAACTTCTGGAAGACATAGAACTTCAGGTGCGGCGGCGAAAGATAGAGAAAGTTGAACTTGAATACAGCGAGCCAACTCACCTTACAATGGACTGTTACTAGTAAACAACTTCTGACTGGAATTATCGGTGCGTTGTCTGCTGATTAAATATGTACATTAGACAGTCTGATGATTATTTCAATTTATTTGTTAACCGTGTTTCATACTTACAATTTTTATTGGCATTTAATATGTAAAGAATGATGTTCACAGGATATAATAATTAGTAAATCTGATCAAAATTTATTTTAATGCTTAGTATAAACGATTATATAAATAAGTATATCTTCAGCCATCCCCCTTTGACCGATCAGCTGTCCGAAAGTTCCTAGCGATGTTATTTGTTGCACTCATTTAGTTGAAAAAATTAGACAATAAGCGGGCTACTGTGAAGTATTAATATTCATTTTTGAGTGAGAGATCATCAACTTGCCACCACTCACCAGCACCTGCCACCGCTCACCAACACCTGCCACCAATTACCAGCAACCTGCCAATACTAAGGGTACGCACACAGTGAAAGCAGGTTTGCCCGCGCGGGCAACCTGCTCCAACCTGCCACAAGAATGAACATAGGGTAATAATGTAAGTGTTCACAGTGAAAACCTGTACGAATAGGCTTCTGTATTCTATGGTTTCAGGAGCCAGCCTGAGCAGGTAACCAGCACGCTGGCAACCTGCTTTCACTGTGTGCGTACTGCGTACCCTAATGCACCACCACTCATCTGCTACCAGCAACCTGCCACGGCTACCTGATTGCACGTATAAACACAATTCACGATACGAAAAGAAATGCGTTTAATCGACGACCTTCATTTTAATTAACTTCCCCACGCAGCCTGCACTAAAATTATCCAAGAGTTAAGACACCCGGACAAAAATGAGAGCTTCAAACATACACGTTGCCATGAAATATAGATAAATCGACCAAAGTATTACTTAATGTAGCTAAGCTGTCAAATCTGTACAAGAATACATGCACCAGCACATGGAATTATTAGCCTTTTAGAATCTTACCAATAAATAATAGTTACATACTCTGCTTTTCATTTGTATGATCACTAATACAATATAATACATTTTCTTGAAATCTCTTCCTCTTGTTCTAATTTCGCCTAACAAATGTTGTAACAAAGAATACTAAGCTTGTATGTTCCGATCGAGAAACGCGTTCAGAGAATATTCTGACCACTTTATCTCGACGTTGTATTGCTAGACTTCAAAACAAATTAATAGTTTCGGCTGGAAGCGATCCACAAAAAAATTTTTTGCTATTAGAAGTTATTAGTCCTCATAAAATAATGAGCATCAGCCTAACGGCGAGATGAAAAGTTGAACCTTCACATTGACTGCACAAAATAATTCCGAGAAAATAAATTACGAGAATTTCAAAGTCCCAAGTCCCTGCTTCTTAACACTTATGAAGGGCGTAAGTCACCTGTTCACTAGTACATTATCTGGTAAAGTTATCTATTTGTGCTGTGCTCGGCTTCTTCAGTCAATCCGTACCTATATTCCTCTAATGTTTCATGCACGAATCCTAATTCTAATATCACCAGGACAGAGAAACCCTTCAGGACGCTCTAGCCTTCTACAAAATTAAATTAGATTTCGCTACAAAAATTTGGGCCTGAAAGTCGCATAGTTTTTTATTCTTTATTACGGAGAGCACCAATTTCCTAGGAACTGCTTGCTATAAGCTGCGTTAAATTTTGAAGTAACTTAATATTGTTCTGAATTTATGCGCAGAACGAAAGCTTGATGAACATATTTAATATAATCTTATATTAAAATTTATCGCTCGGCCGGGGCTCTCGTTAAAACGACCATTGCGACAAATATTCAGAGAAACAATGTCAACACTCACCATCTTGACAGTGTCAACAATCATCATCTTGACAGTGTCAACACTCACCATCTTGACAGTGTTAACACTCATCATCTTGACAGTGTCAACAATCATTATCTTGACAGTGTCAACAATCACCATCTTGACAGTGTCAACAATCATCATCATCATCTTGACAGTGTCAACACTCACCATCTTGACAGTGTCAACAATCATCATCTTGACAGTGTCAACACTCACCATCTTGGCAGTGTCAACACTCATCATCTTGACAGTGTCAACACTCACCATCTTGACACTGCCAACACTCATCATCTTGACAGTTTCAACACTCACCATCTTGACAGTGTCAACACTCATCATCTTGACAGTGTCAACACTCACCATCTTGACTGTGTCAACACTCATCATCTTGACTGTGTCAACATTCACCATCTCGTCAGTGTCAACACTCACCATCTTGACAGTGTCAATACCCACCATCTTGACAGTGTCAACACTCATCATCCTGATAGTGCCAACACTAATCATGTTGACAGTTATTTGGCAACTGAGAATACATTAGATCCACTCAAATGTTGATTATTTTTAGTAGACATATTTGAAAAAATTGTGTGTGTTTAATTAGCATTTGACCTTCGTGTCGAATACATGAATTTATACAGTAAATAAAATTTCACTTTAGTCTGCCGAAACCTTGCTTACGACACAAGCTGAAGTCATCTCAGTCACACGATCTTAGGAACTGCACGCTTTCTGGTCGTAGTGAACCGCAAGAGCGATACGACAATTACCTGAAACTCAAGTCATTACAAATACATAAACGTTAATTACCACCACATAACAGTTATGTACATCATCAGCAAATTATCATCATTTTTGGTGATTCTATGAATGTACTCAAAATTCTGTACAGCGCCTCTTGTATGTACAACCGCTGACGGTGTCAGAGCAACCGTCCCGCTGGATCGCGTTAAGGGAAAGCTTGGCCTCCAAGTTGCACCGAAACAAATATTAAAATTTGTGATTTCAAGTGAATTGCGACTAATAAACGAGCGTCAACATTAAACTGCCTGCAGAAAATTTAGCAAAAAGCAGCTTAAATGATGGATGAAGTTAACATAATACCGTATTCTAATATATCTGCCTCAACCCTGAGATGTCTCCGCACGCTTCGGGTTAAGAATTTTCCCGTTACGACTGAAATTTACGAACTTCCTACAGAAAACGAGTGTGATGTAGCACTTCCTACAGCAAACAAGTGTGATGTAGCACTTCCTACAGAAAACGAGTGTGATGTAGCACTTCCTACAGCAAATGAGTGTGATGTAGCACTTCCTACAGCAAACGAGTGTGATGTAGCAGTTAGCACTTCCTACAGCAAACAAGTGTGATGTAGCACTTCCTACAGCAAACAAGTGTGATGTAGCACTTCATACAGAAATTCAATCTTTTACTTTTTTACATTATCTGATGATTCAACAAATCTGAACAATCTTTGGAGGAAGAGCCGAACTGAACGCTCAAATGTGCGCTGATAGCAAACCGATTCATAAGTAGCTAAGAAAGTAATTACAATAAAAAATTGTGCATCTTCAACTCGAAATTGATAGCGTTTCCGGTAAATATTTTAATGTTCCTTTAGGACTTTTGTATTTCTCAAATACTGGACGCAAATCATAAAGAGATTCATGAATGACTTACTTATCCAGTTTTATACTTTTATATAAATAGACACTGTTGAATTTACTGTACGAATTTCTTTTTTTTTTGGGAGAGAGAAAATGAAGAACTTGTCAGGAAAACGCTAAACTCAAACCATCAAAAAACACATCATTTTCAGCAAAGAAATGATACCAAAATATTTCGAATTCCTCTCCGGAAAAAAAAGTTCTGGCCGATGGAACGCTCTGTTAACGCGTCGAAATTATTTGTAATATTTCCCGTTACCCTCGAGTATATGCTTACAAGCACTGCAATGGTCCTGAGTAATTAATGAGCTATTTACTGCAAAATTTGCATTACCTACACAATGTACTTTCATACTCTACGGCTCAATTATTTCTCACAATAGCAGTAACGAACCTACTGAATACTCTCATCGATACTGAACTAATCAACCAAGTACATGGTTGGTAATTATAGCATAATGTGTCCACAGCTAGGCATTTTTTGATCCATAACGATTAATAGTAGTAATATAATGCTTAACAGTTCACAGTATAATTCCTATCGTTACTTTAATTGGAGTAGCAAGTGGCACATCACTCCTGGCGACGTAGCTTGCTGGGGGGTAGAGGAGGCGCCGGGGCAGACACTCCTTTGGGTGGCAAGCTCGGTGGGGGTTTGCTGGCGCTCTGCGATCACACATCAAACGAAACGCACACTTAAAATAACCATAATTACAAAGAAACATACTCGTATAAAGTTTTTGTTATAACGGCAAGAAATTAGTAGCTATTCAGTTCTTGAGAATAACAATAAAACTTGTTCATAAATAAGCAAGTTGAATTAGTCTTGGCTTAGTAATATGATTTCTGAAACAGCCTTGAAGAAGAAAAGATATACAGCATCTTGCACTTTTACATATCAAATAATATGTAAAGAGAATATTACTTTCGTGAAAGATCATTCCCAATTACCACCGAGCGCCACAATCTCATCTGCTTTCGTTCGCCATCAAAACGATTTTTAGAAATCGTAATATATTTCAAGACAATACATTATTAATGAAGATGTTTTATTGCTTAATTAAAAACTCACGCTTGGTCTAGCTGGGACTTGTTCAAGTTTGGCCCCTCTGGGCGGCAGCGCTGGTCGCGCGGGACTGCCGGGCACGAGTAGGGGGCTGTCGCTGCTGCAAGTTGACATTTGTCTACTGCAGGAAAACTGAGAGGAAGACGAAGATGAACTCGAAGACCGGCGCCGCATGTCATCTACGGAAGCAGGTCCTTCTGCGTCTTCTATAGGAGCCTCCGTTCGATCAAATTCCTCTTCACCAGCGCACGGTGGACAGTCCGCGGCCTGAGACATCACTGGGTCGCCGCATACTGGGATGAAATAGCGGGCAGGAGAAGAAGCAGAAGACACGGTCAGGTGCTGAGAAGAAGAAAGGGTTCGAGAGGGAGAAGCCTTTCGGCGAGCAGGTGAATTGCTAGGATACATTAAAGGTTGATGCCTGGGAGAATCGGAGGATTGGAGGTCAGTGGTGCCTGCGATTGTGTTGGTGACATGAGCGGAGCTGCGGTGAGGAGATGACACCTCGCTTGTGGCTGTGAGCAAGGGAGACGTCATGGTGGAACGATGAGGACTAACTGATGTCAGCGATGAGCAAAAGGAATGGGAAGGAGATGTTGACGAGATTGGACTTGCAGAATTCAATTGATGAGACGGTGATAGAGTGGTTGACAATGTATTTGTAGCAGAAGAATAAGGAGAAGAACAAGTTAAGTCTTTGGGTTTGGGAGCCGCAGCGTCTGTGATAGGTGGACTGGGTGCAAGTTTTCGAGGTGGACTCATGTCGTTCAGAGAAGAGTCTGGCAGGAATGAACTCAATTCTTTTATTCTACTGTCATCCAGCGGTAGCTCAGTGGCACAAGATTTCGTTCTAATATCTTCTCTCTCTCTACGTAGTGGTCGCTCGACCCTACAGTGCAATTTGGAGTGTCTAGATCTACTGCGTGGAGAGACAGGCGCAGGAATTTTAGGTATGTCGGACGCTTTCGATCGAGGAAACTTTCGCAAGCATGTCAAGTTTTTCGATTCAGATTCCGCTCCTTTCCCTGAAAGAAAAATTTATTTTATGTCACTACGGTTATGATTATACTCCTAAATCCAAGAATATGAAAACAATGTTAAAAAAACTTTTGTATCATTTTACCAAAACGTGTTATTTTACAGCGAGTTCGAAGTTGCGTTAATAGTAATAGGTCTGACTCAGAATAATAACTAAAAAACGCAAGACATTCCATGGTATGAAAACTCACATGAAGTGCCGATGACGACGTTAGCAAAAATTGGTTCTTCGGGAGAATTGGGCATTGGTTGTGGTGAGGATATCTTTGTACCGCTGAAACCTGCACCAGGTTGAGGGTGGCAGTTGGACACGGAGATGTAGGGCGGTGGTAGCTCATCGTCGTTACTCTGCACAGGCGATACACTTGCCGGCGAGATCTCGCCCTGGACGCGTGTGCAAGGCTGGGGATGATGGGCTTTAAAATCTGTGTACGGAGGACATGGAGCGACGGGGCGGTTGAGGGGCGGCCAGTAGCAGTGAGTGGGCTCGTCGTCGCTGCTGTCATTGCTTTGGCTCATTCTTCGCTCACGAGGATTGAACACTGTCGGGATCTGCTCTAGAGGATGTAAGCCTGAGATGCTTCGGGTCAGAGGAATTCTGCTGGAACTCCTCCTCCACCGATGGTTCTGTGATGAAAGAAAATTGCTGATGTAGGAATTTCTATTGAAATGTACGAAATATTTGAACTTGTTTAACACTATGGATTGAAACGTGAAATCGATAAATTTATCTCGAAACTATTTATTCTGAATAAACAACCAACAGCACACGCATATGCTTTGAAGCTATACTCCATGGATCATATGGCTCATTCTCCAATGTTATCCGGTGCTTCTATACCAGTTCATCCTAACAATTTAAAAATGTATATAAAGTCAAAGTGAAAACTCAACTGTTTTTAACGTATTTTTTAGGGTGGTTATTCAAATAACCTTGAGAGTAACCTAAGCAATGCTTGCAAACTAACTGGATAAATTGAACAAGATGTCTGGCATCTCACACAAATTGCAAGTTGCATAAAAATTGCACGTCTTACTGATCAGGAAATTAACAAATTCGAAAATCGCATCCATATAAATTTCAACCACCCTACTTCACTCTCTTATACACATCTAGATGTGTATAAGAGACAGAATGTCATGCGTCTGGCTCGTTATTAATAATCGAATAAANTTTAAATAAAGATTGTATAAGACACTTTTAGATAAAGATTGTATAAGACAATTTTAAATAAAGATTGTATAAGACACTTTTAAATAAAGATTGTGTAAGACACCATTAAATAAAGAATATATAAAATATACAAATAAGATACCGTAGAAAAATTCATACGCGATATAGGTCGGGTTTTAAAAAAAAATTTAATGCGAAATTACATTCGTAAATTTAGTAGAGTATATTCAGAAATAGAGTACATCTCCTCACATCAAATTCATCATTATTTGCCCTAAAAGGTAAAAAACTAAAACTTTATAAAGAGTGGAAAAGGATGATTGAGAATAACGAGACTCTCAGCAGCGTATTGTTCGAAAACAAAAAAAAGTGTTAGTAGCACTTGATGCGCGATTTACATTTCTATTCATGTGACACTCATTAGTATTGTTATTGTACATAACTATTTCTCTGACGTATATACTATACTGACCAAGCGCGTAAACTAGTGACCCTATGATCGAGGCACCCATGATAAATGCTTAATGCAAATCTCATGTGCATGCTTCAAGGTGCTGCTTGAAGACAAAAGCAGCACCTTCTATATTGCTTCTATTATATGGGCGTCTTGAGCATACAATAATCAGAAAATTGTGTTTATAACAAAAATTGAGCTCGGTTAATAATTACACAACGTAAAAATTAAATGAGGCGGTAAAACGTAACTTAAAAAATATGCGTCATTACAGCCCAGCCTCCCTATATAGTTGGATTGAATTAAAGAAGGATTTTCGAAAAAATTTTAAAGAAGACTTTTTGAAAGAAGATGGTGACAAATTTTAAAGAAGGCTTTTTGCACTTCATCATCGTGTGGAGACTTTCTTCAAGCCACACATATGTACACTTCAACCGATGAATGTTAAATAAACGCGACTATTGAACAAAATACTGAGGTGTTGAATTTTTAATTACAATGATGGTAAAAAACGTTCCCCATGTTAAAAACATTTTTTCGTTTTATTGCAGTAAGAATTATCATGTGCATACGACTAGCAGTTTGCTTATAAATATTCTTCCAGCTTCTACAAGAAAAAACATTGCACAATCTGTAAGTTTTCGACAGTTTACGATTTTCAAAGACTTGCAACATACAAGATTTACAATCAGACTTTGAATGACCGGCAAGAACTTGTAAAAATACTCAATAGAGCAAAATAAACATAAATGAGCATTCCCCCCCCTAGAGATGAATGAATTATATGAGTTCGTATTTTCAAGTGAATGACAAAATATCCAAAACAAATGTTATTTACATTCGTTCAGTAAAATAATTTCATGAGAGTTCTGCCAAAATTACGTTCAGTGCTCACATTCAACTCAATTAAAATTATTTAGTGCACTGTTAGAAAAAACGGTGAAAAAACGGTCCATGCACTGGCCTCCTAGTGGCCGGTGGCCCCGTGAAAATAAACTGTTTCGCCGCTTTTATCAGATGTTTTACGGATTTCTAGTGTTAAATTAGAATAAAAACGGCGACACGGTGTTTCTTTTCACGTGCCGACCGGCCACTGAAACGCCGGTAATACCGTTACGTGGAATTTTTCTAACAGTGTGCGGTTTAATAATACGTGTCTAGAGTAACGGAAAAGCGTCGTGTTAACTTTAGTTATACACAGGGACATTTTAACCGACGTCAGTCATGTAATTTTTCAACCATCTTTCTGACAGTAATATTGCAGGGTTTACCTACAAATTGCTTATAAATATTATACCAGCTTCTACAAGACAAAACATTGCACAATCTGCAAGTTTTCGCCATTTACGATTTTCAAAGACTTACAACATATAGGTACAAGATTTACAATCAGACTTTGCATGACCGGCAAAAACTTGTAAAAATACTCAATAAAGCATAAGAAAAATGAATGAGCATTAACTCCTCCCCCCTAAAGATGAATGAATTATATGAGTTAGCATTTTCAAGTGAATGAGAAAATATCTGAAAAAATGTTATTTACATTAGTTCACTAAAATAGTTTGATGAGAGTTCTGCCAAAACTGCGTTTAATGCTCGCGTTCAACTTAATTAAAATTATTTACTTCGGTTTAATAATATAAGTCAATAGTACCGGAAAAGCGTCGTGTTAACTTGAGTTATACACAGGGACATTTTAACCGACGTCAGTCTTGTCATTTTTAGCGCATTTTCTCATTTGTGCAATAAATGATTTATTGTGCTCGCCATGTCCGTCTGTCTGTCTGTCCGTCCGTCCGTCCGTGACCTCAAGTTTTCGTTGACGAGAAAATGCGCTCTCTGTCACTCACTGCAGTGAGTACTGAGTTATATTTTTTAACCTTTTTTCTGACAGTAATATTGCAGGGTTTACCTACAACCTGGAGCATATTTTCAACTCAAAAATTTCCTACAAAAAATAGTTCAAAAGCCGTATAGTACGTGCAAATTTGAGGCAGCCACTACCTGAAACTTTCTCCTCGATAACATCAATCAAAAACATTACATTTTACAATGAAATTGTTCTAATGAACTTTCTACTTCACACGTTGGAGTGACGGTCAACATTGCTACATCAACACGAGCCTTCTCACACGCCTCAAAGGTCGCGCTACAAATTACAATTAAATATGTACGCACCACAATGAAAATAAAGATAATTTTCACACCAAAATCATGGTCGTTCTATTATTAGAGAGCATGCCCTAAATGTGGCGGAAAAGTGTTCCCAAAAATAATAAACGCAACAAAATTTAGGCTACTTTAAAAACGGAATTCCGAGCATCCGGATTATTCTTTTGAAGTTCTGTACCAAATTCTATTCGTTACGCCATCACTATACATTAGGAATTATTTTGAGTATTAATAAGCCAATATGTGCACAAACTTTAAGCATATAGAATAGAATAGAAGGGTCGGCACTGGAGAAATAGGCCCATGGTCTGTTGCCGATTCTTGTACTTTTCGTGACTTGATTCACAAGGATTCAACCCGATCTTTCGATTTCCATAACTGACGATTGATTGAGATAGCTGCTGAACTTATTGCTTGTAGGGTGCTAGGCATTTCAAGACTGCACATATGCTCCTGCAGAGAAAAATAAGGAAAATTCAGTGCAGGAGAGGAAAATTTGCACTGAAGTGTAACGCATGTACGTCAAAACTTACAAGTCAAAAGCCTAGTGACTTGATTCACAAGGGATCCGGCCTTTGGAGCCCGATCTTTCCATAACTGACGAATTGATTGAGATAGCTGCTGGACTTATAGAATAGAATAGAATAGAAATGTCGGCACTGAAGAAATAGGCCCATGGCCTATTGCCGATTCTTGAATTTTTCGTGACTTGATTCACAAGGGAACCCGATCTTTCCATAGCTGACGATTGATTGAGATAGCTGCTGGACTTGTTGCCTGGTCCGTAATTTGCTAGGCATTTTTAGACTGAACATATGCTCCTGCATAGCTTCGTCTGGACTTATTGCCTGGTCCGTAATTTGCTAGGCATTTTTAGACTGAACATATGCTCCTGCATAGCTTCGTCTAGTCTGTTCTTGAAGGCGTTCATACTCGGAGCGTCAACGATGCTATCAGGGAGGCTGTTCCACATGTCAGTGACTCGAAGCGAGAAGAAATGTTGTCGCATGGATGTGTTATGGCCTGGTTCGTAAGGTGCTAGGCATTTCAAGACTGAACATATACTATACTGCAGAGAAAAATAAGGAAAATTCAGTGCATGAGAGAAAAATTTGCCATGAAGTGTAACGCACGTACGTCAAAACTTACAAGTCAAAAGCCTTTGAGCGAATCATCGTGGCCACAGGGTAACGACGCCACTGAAAACTTATTACGTTGATGACATCGATGAAGGGTCATCGATTAATTGTTAATGGCGGCTCTACATCAGAACGTTGCATGATGTTTTTCACAGAGTCCGTTTCTTCGAAGATAGACATATTAATTAGTACCTTAAGATTAACACAACCAATGACGATGCCCAAATTTGGCAGCGGCGGCCATTTTGTAACTCGTCCTACCCTCGGTCGGCGAGGACTTATGCCCTCAAATGCCCAGGATTTATTGCTAGCATTTGATATTATCGGATTTTTAACATACTCATGACCTTCAGTGTAGATGCTCCATAATTCCCTCCTATACAAAATACGACCACGATAATAGGTTTTTCTTATAAATAAATACCATATTTCACGAGGAGTTACGGCTGAAATGTTGAGAACAAGAGAAGTGCGGGAAGCGTGGCAGGCGGAGTCTTGGGAGCATATCTCCGCCTCCCGCCTACGTGACGCCGCTGCGCGCCAACGCTGCCTTGCACTTTCATCACGGATCGATTCAATTCACGATAAGTTTTTTTCTTCATACATAGTAATATTTTAATAGGAATCTATATGAAATGAGAATGGCAACGGAACAATATTCCACAAGTAAATATTCATAATCAGGTTAACCTAACGAGCAAGCGATGAATGTTAAGGCTTCGTTCCTGGATTTCTCCACGTCTCTCCGCGCCGCTGTGTGCTCCTTCACGGACGCCTACGCATTCTTGATCCTCTTTTTAGTCGCCAATGCAATTAAACCTCCCACCAAACTAGCTTTGTCCTAACCCAGGGTAACTATGCATGCTTTTATTAGCTCTCAAGCACAAATTGAAACATTACTTGCCGAATTAAAAAGGGAAAATGTGGCAGGATCATCCTATATGTTAAGATCTAACCATACCAGACTCGTGGGTCTCGAGGCCTAATAATGTATGGAAAGCATTAATAGATATATCACATTTCGAGCATTCAGAAATAATTTAATGCGCTTATTGATTTCTCTGCATAGATTAAGCAATTCAAATTTGTTAACAATACCAGTCATTTTACACACTTCATAATTCCTTTAACAAAGCGTACATATCTTCACATTCTTTCACAATGAAAATGCTTTAAAAGCATATAAATAAACGCCAGTTTCATATTATTATTTACTCATATATAAATATATAAGTAAATATAATATAATTTACACTGGGAAATATAATTTACACTAGCTGCACTCGCATCTTCAATGCTTTACAATAAAGTCCTCCGGGTACCACCGAAAAATCTTCAGAATATAACAAACGAAAAAAGTTCTTCGAATGAAACCTTATTAATTCAAGAATACATACATTCATACTAGTTTATAAGAAACCTTCGCTAAAACTATAAAATAAAAAGAAGGAGATCCTTGAATGCATATAAGCAACCCACAATGCAAACATAATACACAGGATGAATGAAATCATTCGGGTATATAAGCTATTATTATTAAGACCTTGTGACTTTAAATGAAGTTTCAATACATGAAAACTCGTCTATGATAAATGCTGGCAGGCGTCTTTTGGAAACTCAGAAGCTAACGCGATAGTAGAAGCATATTTGAAATGAACGACAGAGAGTAAGGGTAACGTCATCACACCGTAATGAAACATCAAGCTGAACAACTGAGAGTAAGGGTAACGTCATCACACCGCAATGAAACATTTAACTGAACAACTGAGAGCAAGGGTAACGTCGTCACACCGCAATGAAATATCAAACTGAACAACTGAGAGTAAGGATATAACATCATCACATCGTAATGAAACGTCAAACTGAACAACTGAGAGTAATGGTAGCGTCATCACACCGTAATGAAATATCAAAAAACAAAATTCAAATCCTTCGATTGCCACGTCCATGATTCAAGTCACTAAAAAGGCCGCTTTTCACAATCTTCCATGACTTGTAAACTTCTTGACCATGTGACCACGCCATACATCTACTGCTTTTAATTTAACATGGCTTCCTTTCAAAACATAATTTTACAAAGGACTCAATTCCTCCCACAATTTATACACACCAATTATCGAAAATTCCTAGTCCGCGGAAGGCAATCTTTGTCAATCTGCAGAAATATTCTCTCTCTAGGAAGCAAATTCTTATCACTAGAAGAACTAACAGGCACAACGCGTCAGATTTAAAAGCCTTTAGAAGAAAAGGAACATTTGTTGGAGTTCTTGCAGCAGCATAATAAATAAAGATGTGTATAAGAGACAGAAACGAGTGTGATGTAGCACTTCCTACAGCAAACGAGTGTGATGTAGCACTTCCTACAGCCTGTCTCTTATACACATCTAGATGTGTATAAGAGACAGCTCCAGCGGTGAGCGTCGAGAAATTTCTTCACTTCAGTGAAAATTTGGCAACCGCGGAGAGTGACGCCGAGCGAGCGAACCGTGAAGTTCTGGAACTTCTGGAAGACATAGAACTTCAGGTGCGGCGGCGAAAGATAGAGAAAGTTGAACTTGAATACAGCGAGCCAACTCACCTTACAATGGACTGTTACTAGTAAACAACTTCTGACTGGAATTATCGGTGCGTTGTCTGCTGATTAAATATGAACATTAGACAGTCTGATAATCATTTCAATTTATTTGTTAACCGTGTTTCATACTTACAATTTTTATTGGCATGTAATATGTAAAGAATGATGTTCACAGGATATAATAATTAGTAAATCTGATCAAAATTTATTTTAATGCTTAGTATAAACGATTATATAAATAAGTATATCTTCAGCCATCCCCCTTTGACCGATCAGCTGTCTGAAAGTTCCTAGCGATGTTATTTGTTGCACTCATTTAGTTGAAAAAATTAGACAATAAGCGGGCCACTGTGAAGTACTAATATTCACTTTTGAGGGAGAGATCATCAACTTGCCATTACTCACCAGCACCTGCCACCAATTACCAGCAACCAACAACACTTAGGGTACCCGCACAGTGAAAGCAGGTTTGCCCGCGCGGGCAACCTGCTGCAACCTGCCACAAGAATGAACACAGGATAATAATGTAAGTGTTCACAGTGAAAACCTGTACGAATAGGCTTCTGTATTCTATGGTTTCAGGAGCCAGCCTGAGCAGGTAACCAGCACGCTGGCAACCTGCTTTCACTGTGTGCGTACCCTTATGTCTAATACCTGTCTCTTATACACATCTAGATGTGTATAAGAGACAGGGGTAGGATCCCGTCACGAGGGGCAGGACGGGTGAGGGTAGGATCCCGTCACGAGGTGCAGGACGGGTGAGGGTAGGATCCCCTCACGAGGGTTAATGACTCGTATTAACATTGAAGCTCACACGTTTCTCTCAGTGATTTACAGTTAAGGTCTGTTATCTCTACCGTATTAATTTAGGTCGTTGATATTGAAATCAATTTCAGGGTCAAATCAAGTTCAATTATTGAAACATTTTCAGCGCTTGTTATCCTGTAAGCAATTTCGCATGACAACAAAAACCTGGATGGCACCTTAACGTTTTATACGTGTTGTTAAAGTCATTCTCTGGCACCCACTCGAAGCTACAATGAAATAATTAATAATTGATCACAACAATTATAATTGTTGTGATTATAATTATATAATTACAATTATAATTGTATAATTAAATAATTATCAATTATTAATTAATTGATAATTAATTAATAATTGATCACCAAAATAGCATTATTCGTAGGCCAAACCAAAGACGTTGTATTGAAGAAAGGAACTTTCAGGTTTCAGTTATCGACTTCCTGCGAAGCGAAGTAACGCAGCAGTGAAACGTTCAGGGATGCGAGCAGACACGCTACAAACCATCAGTTTAGCGCGTGCTTCCGAATATCTGCCTTCCGAGTACGATACCGGATAAAATTCTAAGATTGCGTGCGTTCTCATGCAATCTTATCATTTTAATACATAAAACTATCAATTTAGGACTATCACTATCACTTTTAGGACATAACAGCAGGCAGGCAACGGTGCCCTGACAATCTCAAAGCGCGACATGTTCATTTGATAAGCAATAAAACTCAACTAAACAATCATAGGAAGTTTCGAAACATGAATCAACTTGAACTGTTCACTGATCAGAAATACTCTCCAAGCAAGTGGCATGAAAAGTTCTGCAAAATCAGACGCAGAACTTTCATTTCGACAATTAAATAAGCTTAAGACATTTCTGCGTAACACACATTTAAACGTTTAAATAAGCGTAAGAAAACTGTCTCTACAATTGGTTATCACGTAGATTGTCATCCCGCCTAATGTTCATATCAGTCCCGAACATTTTATCGGACATCTAATGTCTTCGAAGGTAATTCTAGACGACACATGGAGACGATCCAAATCATTTTCCAATACTTTCAGCTTCACAGTTTGAGTACAATGACCAATCGAATTTCATTGCAGCTTCGTTTTTTCAGCACTCTAAGAAGATGGAGCATTTTAATGCTGAAGAGATTAATGAAAAAATTCCATTTATAAGATCCAGTTTTTACATTTAGAAATAAATAATCGATAATAATGAATGAATATGACAGTAATGATAGAAATTTATCAACAAGCCTCAGGTATGTTACCTCAATTATGTTTCGTGTGGTTAGAAGTGCCCGAAAATTCTAGCAAATTCTGGCCCTAAATGTAGACATCAGCCTTACAGAGCAGATGCAGAGAAATACTCAGTATTCGCGCCTCAGTTCCCACTAAGCTGCATTTTATGTTCACTTCGAGTAAGTGAGCTGGTTCTCTTAACTTAGTACTCTTAATTAACAGAGTATAGTGGCTAAAACGTATTCACAATTGTACTTATAAGTGCTCTACTGAAATGGTGGCTTAGCTCATGAGATTCATTTTGTAAGATAAAGCCAAATCATTCGACAAGTCATTATTTTCGCTGAGAGTACGTAACTAGATGTACGTACATTGACCATGATATTTAAGATATTTCAAGATTAAAACTTTTCTGAACACTTTTCCACAAATAAACAATAAAATGTCATCAAGATTATAATCTCCATACAGAGAATAAGCTGCGTTCAGAACATAATAAATATAGAATTATTGTTAGCTTAGGCCTGTTATTTAGCTTAGGGAGCCAACCAGAAATTTTAGTTCGGGTTCTCGACTGTTATATACAAAGACATACAGAGAAACGCTTACGTCACGATCTTGTGGAAGGCTAAAACAAACTCTGACACTTCAGGAGTTAAAAAAGTGATATCATAACGATGTTGTGTTGGCGGTACTACTAGCAATTAATCGTAAGGGCCTTTGATGACCGACTGCGATTTGCCTCGCAATTTTTCAACAACGAGTTTCAACAATGAACAATTTTACAAAGTAAACAGCGATATACCAAGAAATTACTAATTAACTTTAACATAATTAAGAACTTTTAATCCTACACATAAAGAGTTGCAATAATAATAAACCGTGTCACTGACCTTACAACACGCCTGGATGATGCTGAGACAGCGACACATGGCCGTGAGGCGGCACCCGTCCAGAGGGCAGCGCCAGCAGGCACCCTCTCCATCGTCATGGTCGGCACCAAAGCTGTTGGTCCCCCATGAGGGGTCCAGACGTGCCTTCTGTAGGACACTCACGCTGCCCAGCTCGGGCACGAGGGTGGCAGGAGCGGCAGCTACGAGCTCCTGAAGCCTTTCTTGGTATTGCTTATTTAGGGAGAACTCCCTCCCGCCTGGGTACTTAAACGTGAATTGATTCTCGTTACCGCCACAGGTCAGAGTGAGTCCCGTGGGGTCGTCGAACTGCTGGTGTAGAGCCAAACTTGTTCCCGGTAATGAAAGTGATGAGGGAGAGAGGGGGATGTGGGGGTTAGAGGGGAGGCAAATGGGAGCTGGGTGTAAAGTAGCAATGGTAGCCAGGGCTGCTGGGAGTCGCAGTGACCGCGTCAGGGCGCCGACGCCGTGAATGCAGTCAAACTTCTCAAAATAATGCCCGAAGTGTCGGGATTTTTGGGGAAAAAGGGGGTGAAGTGGTAACTGTGGGGAAAAATAATATAACGATAAAATCAGCGAAACTTTTTCTCAGTTTAAATACTATTCTTTCCTTAACTGTTGTTAAGTAAGCGATCAAAATACGTGCTGGTTGATCAGCGATTTCTTGAGTAAATAACGGAACTTTCCAGAGTGAAGTTGAATTTTCTGCTCATGTGGATGCTGCAGGCGGGGTAGTTGATAATTTCTCACTCGTTTAAAAAATTGTATCACTGTATAACGAACACTATTGCACAAGTGATGAACACAGCTTCACTGTCACTACAAATTGTTTCAATATATTACGAACACTATTGAACAAATGATGAATCTAGCTTTACTGTCACTACAAATTGCATCACTGTATAACGAACACTGTTGTACAAGAGATAAACCTAGCTTCACTGTCACTACAAACTAATATTTTAAATCTTCGAGAAAAGTCAAATGAAAATATAAGGAAGCTAAAGAAGATTTAAACCAAATATAATGCCGTTTATTGGATAAATTAGAAGATTTAATCCTGGAATTCAGAAGAAAACTTTTATGAATAACATTCTTCAGTCGTAATTTGCTGTATATTTGTTAAAAATCGAATAGAAAAAAACACTTTTAGTGCCGAAAATACGATAGAAACAAGATTTTTAAATAAATTGAAAAGCAATCTTCAATAAATGCGCACACAAAAAGGAGTATTCCTGTTATTCAATACAATTATAGACAAATTTACTGTCGCTAGCCAGAAGATTAGCATGGCAACTGAGTCTCGGCTGATCTTATTATGGCGGCGACCAACAAGTGTTAATAACAAAGCTCTAGCTCAATATTTACTAAAAGAAACGCATCGTATGAGCTTGACTTCGCGACTGTTTCTATGCGCCGAAGCCTTACGAAAAAGGTTTGTCTCGGTTAACACGTGGAAGAGTTCATTGAGAAGAATTATTGCCGCGGTTATGTTGACGGCCTAGCAGTGTTATCGAGTTACAAATCTGGCATTGTTCGGAGAGAAGAAGCCCCTAGAACAACAATATGCCGCTGTACCTCAAGCGACCTTAGATACAAGACTTGGGTAAACTGAGGCCAAGGAACTTAAATACCGCAACTCATGAGTCGTTGCGCTTCGACAGAGGCGAGTGGGTGAGTAGCCGGCAAGCACTGATCGAGCTAATATCATTCACACAGGCACTCCTAAATAGAAAATCTCTGTTGTATATGTTACAAGACACAGAAGAAATCGAGTCATGGAGAACACGATGCGACCCATTTCAAGCAAATAATTCATCAACTTGGAAATACTATTGAAGGTTATGAGGGCCCAGCAAAATAAATTTTAGGATACCAATTTAAACCTTCTTCAAATCTATAAATGAAGGAAAGTGTGCGCAGCAACGATCCTTTCTTGCTATGCTCTCGGCTATGATCACATTTGAGAAACAACTCTAGAATGTACATGCAAATGATAAGGTATTAAAAGGTGGCAGTTTCGCTTTATTATGACACTACAGGTATCAATCAGTTCGACGGGCACACGGTTGTCAGTTATTGCAAAACTTGGACATTTTTTTCGTCAATCAAATTATAAAAACGTTAAATTCAATTTGAATTTCCCCAAACGCATTAACATTCGGATACAAGTACTCGATACGATTTTTCCCCCTGCAATTTTTGCTAACATATTGCCATTGCTCGATGAAACCTTAAGAAATTATAGTAGATTGAATTAGAATGTCAACGCGATCCAAACAGACACGTGAGACGCAAACGTGTGCTATACGGAAAGACGCCTGTGCGTGCCACAAGATGCATGGGATCAGACTATATGTTTAAGTGTCACTCACTGACTTTTGAAGTGTCAAAACATTCAAAATCTTATGTCTATATACGAGCTGCTAACACACTGATCACTAAACCTCGTGCTCAGCCAACCTCAAGGAAAAACGTCCACACAAAGAAATCACTCATTAATTAATAATAGTTTTAGTGAGCTAATACTCGGCTGTAACGCAAAGGTTTCAGGCACTTCCAAATGAAGCGCACTTAGGATGTCGGATAATGGTGATTGGTGCCTATATCTTTAGACCTGTTCTTCTTAACGCGAAATAAACCAATCTTAACAAATTATTTGGACAGTTAACTATGAGACAATATCAAATTAAGATTCATCTCATTAACAATGCTAATTCAATCGCACCAGCCATAAATAAAGGTTTGAATACAACGTTAAACATCACCTTAGACGAACAATATTATTGCGTAACATTTTGGATTGCGCAATAATATTGTGCGTCTAGAAGCCATATTTACGAGTTGCGCAATATATTGCACAATCACGTACCCTGCACACACAACCACATTGCACAAACAGTCCCGGCCACACTTTCGTGAAATCAGCTTGTTGAGCGCAACTGAATCGTGCTGTGCTATAATTATGTGGCCGAATGTCTTGGAATATAGAAGAGAAAGCTCACAGAAAGAGATAAATAGTTCAAGTAGGTACAACTTTATTTACAGAGAGAAGTTAATTCGCAAAAAGTTACCAAGTAGTAAATGAACTGAAAGTACTTTAAATCGGAATCTCGTACAGCTCGCTTTTTTGAATGATTGGTTTCAACTTTGCATTTAACATCCCATAAAGCTTGAAAACCACTATGAATCTCATTAAAGTCCAGAATAAGTATAATTAACCCGCCATAATTAGGACTAGCAATCGACACAATTACTTAGAACGCCCGTTAAATGGGGACGTATATACACTGATAAAATTATGTGCAATATTGCCCCTAGACGGCGCAATAGCTTCCCGTTTGCGCAGTATATTTTCAAAATACGAAAAATCACGCAATATATTGCGCAAATCTTCATTTTGCCCNCAATAATATTGTGCGTCTAGGAGCCATATTTACGGGTTGCGCAATATATTGCGCAAATCGTCATTTTGCCCACTAGAAGCTCAGTAATATTGCGCAACCCAAACTATTGAGGGTCTACAGGGGCATCTTAATTCAAAAGTTAACGACGCAACAACAAACGTCAACTTAGTTCAAAAGTCAACAACGGCAACAGTTTCACCCTGAGGTCACTTTTGCATCCAAATACTTCGGCACCAAAGTGTAAGCAATTGTAGGCGAGATGATCGGTTCTTAGTCAGATAGAGAATAAAATGATTGTATTTTTTATAGAATGAAAATTTAGGCTGAAAGTTTCAACATGATGCACCAAAATACGATCAGAGATGAATTGAAAACTTTAAATCTAGCACCAAATAGTGACGGGGTATAGGCCATTGGCTAAGTATAGTTTATTCAAAAGCAGCGAGTCAGGACAACAGCTTCAAACGAAGACAAAAACTTCATTATACAGAATCTGCAACCTCGTAATGGCTACTATAGGCATACGTGAAGAGGAGTAGAACGGAAACAATATTTTATTCGAGTTTTAATTGCTCCTCCTACTTCTTAGACCTGTAGAGGATACAAGTTTTATTACAAATAATTTTTTTTGGATGTAGTTAATCTGCAATAATACCCACTTTTTTTACAGGTTAAGAATGAAAGCAGATATATTCTTTAATAAAGTCATCAATGACGTACTTGAAGAACACTGTGGTTAGCATCACATCTCGCAATTGCTGAAAATTTCCGTAGTAAATACTTGAACCAAATGGACCATTTCGACAGTGAACACCCGGGGTAACCGGGGTTGAATAGCTATATAATTTTGAACTGCCTCATACATAAATTTTACAATTGCAAAAGCACTGAAATGAAAATCTTCCGCACTTCAAATCAAAACAAGCAACGTGGGATAAATGTATCCAGGAGAGCATTAATCTATCGCAGATCTTTGATTGCGGACTTCCAACATGGCGCCACAGTCTAGGGGTTGCCGCCTGCTATCACGGGAGCTGCGTATAGCCCACCTCTCACCACCGAGATAAATTCATCACTGAGCGACACTGCGACTGAGTGCGACAGAGCGAGTGGGTTGCACCGTTGCAACACCGCAGACGCGCGCGTCAGAATTTTTGTCACCGCTACGTTTCAAAATTAAAACGAAAAAACGGACCCAATATAAATATTGCTACTTTAAATTCAACCATGTATAGTTGAGAAAAAATGTTCAACCTAATATAACGAATTAACAAGCGCCATTAAAAATTTACTTGCCTCTCCAGTGTAGATGAGCCTACTAAATCTACCTCGTATTTCAGTAGAACTTTTCAGAGGCGCAGGAAAAAATTCTCAAAATTATGAATGAATGTAATAAAAACAAGCGTTTTTAGTAATAGGTTAGCGAATTAGTAGTGGCCAGAGTAATTAATGTGTTTACATAAAAAACTAGCCGTTATCTCTCGGGCACACTTACCTCCAGAAAAGGCGTCAAAACATCTTGAAAAATAATGCACGCATCAGTAAGCATCATACTCGTCTAACTCGAAAAACGGTGACCCAATCCACGTAATGCACTTCTTAAGCAATAATGTGATATAGAACAGCGCTACTTCTCAACTCCTTTAATCAGCTGCCAAACTGGTGGAATCCATTTAGTTGGCACCGACAATATTCGCACATCCCACCTATTGGCACAAACTGTATCAGTCTTTTTTGTTTAATTAACTTCAAAGCCACTATCTACGCTCGACTCGCACTTCTTCTATTTGGTGGTTCTGGACTTAACACCATTTATTAAGCTGAAACGTCAAAAATGCTCACAGTATTCAGAAACTTGAATGACTGGAGAGCACGCATATAAGTTGTCTCCCAACAATTATCTCTTCGCCTTTTAAGCGCAGCGGTTGTCCGCCAGCTGCACCTAGGTTGAGTGGTCGACATTGGCTGTTCCAAGGTCGTTGTAGACAGTAAATTTCAGTGCCAGGCGCCAAGATGGACGCACATCCGTGACTAGTTCCCCACAGAACAAGTCTTTGAAAATCCGACCGTCCTGCATGCGATACTCGTGGCCGTGCCACTGGAGACCACACTAGAAAAGATGATGCATGCTCACTTGCTCAGTGTGCCAGCTTGTTCTAGAACAAGTGTTTATGACTGCGACTTTTCATTTGATGTTGAGAATTCGGCGGAGGCAGTGCAGGTGTAGACATTATGGGCGGTTCTCCCGTTAAGCGTACGTAATATCTGTTTCACTAATGTAAAAAAAGGGTATTGCGGAAGCATGCCTGGTACTGTATTCATTGAACTCGGTGACTCGGCCCAATCCTCGTCCTCATTCACATCGCCGACATAGATGTGGCAGTGAACCACGCCTCTGCATCGTCATTAGCGGACGACACCAGGATACTAATGACCATATCGGACAAGAGGGCTGCGAGAGGTTGCAAGAAGACCTCTCTGCAATATATGACTGGGCCCAAGCGAACAACATGCAGTTTAACGGGACCAAGTTTAAGGTTCTGAGATACAGAGGTAGCGGAAGAGCTGGTATGGAGCACCGCTACCTAGCACCTGACAACTCGGAAATCGAAGTGAAGTGACTAGTTCGCGATCAAGGAGTGTTGATGAATACTCAGGTCAAGTTTGGTGATCACATAACGGCAATAACCGCAAGAGGTAGGCGACAGATGAGATGGATCTGGCGGACGTTCAAAACAAAAGAAGCGGAACCGATGATCACACTCTCTAGTGCCCTTGTAATACAAATTCTTGAATACTGCTGCCAGCTCTGGACCCCGTTCACACTCGGCGCAGTGCGGCAACAGGGAGGTTGTCAGCGAACCTTCACTTCCAGGATCAGAGGGATGGAAGAGTTGAACTACTGGGAGAGGTTGAAGCGCCTGGGTCTGTACTCAATGCACAGGGGAAAGGAGAGGTATGTCCATTCTGTACACATGGAAAATGATAACCAGAATGGCGCCAAACTTCGAGAGCGAGACCTTCAGGATTGAGACATATCACAACGAAAGAAGTGAGAGACTGTGCAAGATCCCCCCACTACGTAACAGATCTGCAGTCAGATTTCAATACCTGCGGGAAGGATCACTTTCCGTGGCAGGGCCGAGCCTGTTTAACGTCCTACCAAATAATCTAAGAGACTTGGAGACCTTCAAGAGACGACTGGGCTTATTCCTGGGCACAATCCCTGATTGACCTCCCCTGCAACACTACCAGCGACGAGAAGCAAGCACCAGCATCGTGCATCAGCTGGCCCAAATGAGGGCGGATGAGCGATAATAATCAGAGGCGGAGATCCATGGTGGCCTGGGACCGCTACGTCCGAAACATATACATACTAAGGGTGTTGAGCGTCTGCTGCTTGTTGGACCACACCTTCTCATTCAAGATGTGGTCCCCCACACCTTCTCATTCATTCGCCATCACACTTGCCACCTTGGCCATCATTATATCTATCTCGCTGTTAAGATAGATTTGAAGATAACGCGCTGTTTTTGCTGACGGTGGAGCCCTGATAAGTGATATGAAATTGTTCGTCGCCTATGGTGGTAGTTGGGAGGTGTTGGAACGTCCTGACTCAAGACGTTGATTTCTTGATGCTGATTGTCAGGCTGAACTCTTAGCAAGGATAGGAGAATCCGTCCATCTGCTTACGGTAGTCCTGTTTGGCATATGACGAGAGAGTTGCGTCACTAGCAAAAAGCAGATCTCTGATGAGAACAGTCCCAGCCTTGGTTTTAGCTCTCAAAATAGCCAAGCTGATAAATTTTCCGTCATTTATGGTGTATAGATGGACGGCCATCGTAGAGTCACTCAACGTATACTCGAAGTGAGGGGACAGTGTGAGAAGAAGTGAGAAGACAAAAGTGAGAAGAAGATGCCGTAGAAGTTAGCTTAACTAAACTTTAGATTTTGATAGGATCTATCCGTCATTGCAGACTGGATGTCGTCATGGAAGGAGATGATGCTGAGAAGTTGGGGAGAAGATCGATCTTCTCTAGCAACAGGAATAGACCTCCCCAGCTGAAAAGATCAAACGCGATATACATAGGCCTCTGTTGCAATCGAAATTTTTCCTGAAGCTGGCACAATGAGAAAATCATGCCTGTTGTAGACCTCGAGTGCTGAAACCATACTTGGATTCAGGGCAGACACGAATAGAGAGGGATAGAAGACGACCAAGCAAGACCTTGCACACGATGCTAGGTAGCGATATCCTTATGTAGTTGAGCAGTCACTGCGGTCTCTCTTGTTTTATAGATACAAAATAATGACCAGGGCGTAGCGTCTTGTCTCCGGGCCCTTTCTCCATCAAAGACAGAAGAGCTCGTGAAGAGGGTCAAGTAAGGCCTGCTTACCACTTTTGTTGATCTCTGTGGATATTTTATCCTCCCCAGCAGCTACTCCTCACGGCTACTACCAGCTTCAGCAACGATATGGGTCGAGTTTTCGAACATGAGGATGTACCACGTTAAGATGCGAAACATTTGCAAAAGGCCAACTAAGATTTAGGTTCCTCAAAAAACGTGCAACTAAACTCTACTTACTCCTCTTCTATCGAATGAAATCACTTAATCCACGAACTCGACTATTCTAATCCGTTTCGGAGACGGCAAACTTGACGACACAGTATTATCACCCACGCAGCTGCACCGCATCGTCCCTGCGCAACTGTAATTAGTTTTTTGGAGACCAGAGCTCACATTATGTGCCAGGCTGTTAATAATGGCCCTCTATACATGAGAAGGAAACGTAATTTAATTCAAACTTTTCACCTCCCACACTCGAATTAAATTTCGCACCTCATACATCTCAAAATTTTCCGAACCAGCTAACGACTGTGCTCACGAAGTCGTCCCCATTTGTCAGCAAAAAATTGATCTTCCACGGTGAGTGAGTGAGTGAGTTCCACATTGATCTAAAACAGAGACCAGGCTGGGAGGTGCTTCTGTCGTGACACGTCCTAAAAATGTAAAAAATTTGCGTTTCTTCGCTCCAATATTCATTACCGAGACTAGATAAATGTCTTTTGCTCCAAATAATTTATTTACAACGTGCACTAAGCTAGTTGGACGACAGGTTCTCCGTTCCTCAGAATGACATTTGTGAAGGCTAACAACTTCTCTAGCATTGCAGTTTCGTCATGCACAAACGAACTTAAGTTGTGAGTTCGTCATACGAGCATAAATTTGTTCTATGACAAATAACCAGCTTGTGTATAACTGGTTGCTACATTTTGATGTCACCAAACACTGCACCTATTGCAAAATATGACGTTTAAATTCAGATAGATATTCCTCACAATTTACGAAATTAATGCGAGTCCAGAAATTATTTTTTTCCAATAGCTGCACATGGTATGGAAAATAACAGTCTATGTGGCCACTATTTGCTCCAAGCTAGGTGGACTAAATTACTGATTCAGAGAAAAATTAATACTTCAAGAATAATACATCTTTCTCTTAGGCCTCTTCTCTTGCAGAGTTCTAGTTTATGGAAATTGTACTTCAGTTTGTGTAGTTTGGTTTGCTTCTTCCTTGAAACGATGCCACGAAAGTCGTCAAAATGGAATTACACAATAAAGAAAGCATGGATGAGGTGCCAAGCATAACAGGTCGTGGATTACTTCTGTTAAATATATCCTCACACAACAATTATTATTTGTCCATGAAAAACGATAAAGATCATGCAACACCAATTGGTTCATTTATTGCACTTTTCATGTCATTTAAAGTAAATTAAACGAATAAATTCAGTTTAAGAAAGAACCGTGTGAACAACATATCAACATACACATCGATGCCTCTAGACACTCTCGATAGAAGGCTCCTAGATACTCCTGATACTAAGCTTATAAATACTATCGATGCTAGGCCTCTAGATACTCTCGATAGTAGGCTCCTGGATACTCCTGATACTAGGCTTCTAAATATTGTCGATACTAGGCCAGTAGGCCTCTAGATGCACTCGGCCTCTATAGATACTCCCGGCGCTACGCTATCTAGCATATGACGTTGAAAATAGTGTGTGTGACGTTGATTGAACGTCATGTGTCGTGGACTTCGTCTCGAGAGCCTCTATATATACTACTCTCGATTCTATACCTCTAGATACTCTCAATACTTGGTCTTTAGAGAGCATTAGCGCCGATCAATGTACACGTAGGCAAAAGCTTATCACGAATTACATCGCAAGCAGCAGCGGCGGTCGGACGGTCGGGCCGAAGAAGCTTTGCAGTGCAAGGCAAAGAGCGACCCCAGCCAGCTCTCAGCGACCGTTACTGCCGCGCCTGCCTCCGCTTCGCAAGAACTTGGACTTTGTCCTGCCTACGCCTCCGCAGTAACTTGGACTTTGCCCTGCCTACGCCTCACGCAGGAACTTCGACTTTGTCCTGCTTCTGCCTCCGCAGGAACTTAGACTTTGTCCTGCCTCTGCCTCCGCAGGAACTTAGACTTTGTCCTGACTCTGCCTCCTGCAGGAATTCGGACTTTATCCTGCCTCTGCCTCCGGCAGGAACTTGGACTTTGTCCTGACTCTGCCTCCAGCAGGAACTTAGACTTTGTCCTGCCTCTGCCTCCGCAGTAACTTAGACTTTATCCTGCCTCTGCCTCCGGCAGGAACTTGGACTTTGTCCTGCCTCTGCCTCCGCAGGAACATAGACTTTGTCCTGACTCTGCCTCCAGCAGGAACTTGGACTTTGTCCTGCCTCTGCCTCCGCAGTAACTTAGACTTNGACTTTGTCCTGCTTCTGCCTCCGCAGGAACTTAGACTTTGTCCTGCCTCTACCTCCGCAGGAACTTAGATTTTGTCCTGACTCTGCCTCCTGCAGGAACTTAGACTTTGTCCAGCCTCTGCCTCCTGCAGGAACTTAGACTTTGTCCTGCCTCTGCTTCCGGCAGGAACTTGGACTTTGTCCTGCCTCTGCCTCAAGCAGGAACTTGGACTTTGTCCAGCCTTTGCCTCCGGCAGGTACTTAGACTTTGTCCAGCCTCTGCCTCCCGCGTCCTTGCAAGAACTCTGACTTGGTAATGCCATCAATCAACTAAATTTAATCACGTCGCAGACTTGTCAAAAAGCAGAGATCTTAAATAAGAGATCTTCACTATCATACCTATAGCGGTAACGGATAACAGAATATTAGATCGCGGCGCATATTCCTGCCGATTGAAGATGCAAGAATCCAACAATTTGCCCTAAGACATCCCGACGTCAAGATGTAAGATATATCCAGCACCTGAAGCCTGGACAGTATCATCGCCAGCAGATAATATAATTTTTGATAACATTATCATATCAGATAACATATTTTTGATTTTTTTTGCTCTCTTCTGGCATGGCCAGCTCTGACCAAATATGCATATAAAATTCACACATTAATACAGCCTGGTAACCTAGTATAAATGAATTATGTCAAAAATACTGCGGTTTAGTTAAGTAGAAGAGCTCTGAGTCTACACGATGCAGCGCGAGCCAACGTCGGGTCAACTTTAATCTTGCTCTCTCCTCCTCTCACCACGAGCGCGGCATGGCCAACTCTGACAAAATATGCATATGAAATTCATACACATTAATACAGTATAATAGAAGAACAAATTTTATAAATGATAATCATTGACAATTAAATTTCTCGGTTCCAAAATGTTTGTTTGAATCAAAGTTATCCCTTAAAAAAGTAAAAGATTAAAAAATTACTGGGGTCTGACTTAAATGCATAAATACGAGTATCTTGGTTTACAAATGGAAGGTAGTTCCCATGACAATTTCCAAATAATGCCACTGAGTTTAACAACTACTGGGGAAAATCAATAAAATCGAAACCAGTATCGCTTCTTAAATGGGTATCTTGCAGTTAATTTTTGATGAACTATTAAAAGGAAAAATTCTCACGGTCATACTCAGTTCAAATGCGAGTGGGCATCATAACTAGATTAGACAGAGATTAAACTCGGTTAAATATTGGATATAGTTTGAGCAAGCCACCAGTCATGGCCTGCTACAATTATAAATCATCCAATTAAAATTAATTCAATAAAAACTATGTGCCTCTCCGTAAATGGCGTGTCAGTTTCATGAATACATTTGAAGCTTCTTTATACGACGAGAAATTACAGCTATTACTTACATTCTCTTATATTTATTTGTCGCAACAAAAATAGTGGGTTTGAAACTAGGCACGGCAAATACGAGTACATATAGGAGCAGCTGGGTCGCAAGTATCCACAATACCTAACGAAATTGTGAACAATTAGCATAGGAATTTAGATATATCACCATAAATTTAATTATATATCCCAAATAGTGTTTTCCTGTTGTTAGTTTTATGTAAGCTGTGGGGTTGAACGAGTTCCTCTTTAATGAACAACCTTTACATTTATAATATTACTAACGGTATTCTAAAATTGCAGGGATAATTCATGCCAAGCTAGGCATGACTATAAAACTGCTAGTGTGTTGATAGTAGATTAAAATATGCTCCGTGATAAATAATTACTGTAACTAAGATAGAATTCATTTAGTCTAGTTCGCGCTTGGCAATTAGGTGATACCTTTAATTAAACAATTCAGAATTGCAAAAACTTTGAAAATTAAGCCGATACTAATAAATTAATTATAAGCGAGTTCTCGTAACAATGATTAGTCGATGACCTTATATAGGGTAGTTAATAACAATATTTAGTTCATTGTATTGTACTAACAATATTTAGTTCAGTGATAACCGTATTCATTCCAACTGAGGGACACGTTACATAACTGGGAAAAACAAATTCGCCATATGGAATGTTGATTTATTCAGCGAAAGAATGAACACAACAATACGATTCATTAAACAGATGAATAGAAGATGGAAAATTCATGATAAAAAAATGCTGCACGCAAGCATTTTCCCTAAAACGCAGTCAACTTTTCTTTCTCCAATTGTAAGATTATAAAAATAGCTGATACCCAAATAGATCATATGTAAAGTAAATAGACTAAATGGTATACATTTTAAACAAATAATAAGAAGTCAATTAAAGTAAAGACTCCAAAAATTGCGAAATAATTAACCTTTAGAAAAATACAGCAATATATTAATTATTAATTGGTAAATAAGAAATCGTGTTTTTAATTAATTGGTGGACTGTGTAAACATTAAATAATTCGTCAATAACGAGCAAATTAGGTATAATTAAAGTCAGAAAATAGCCAACAAACAGCAACTTTGACATTTCAGCATGCATGTGATAATCCATTTTGATATGCATGAGCATGTGATGCATGTGATAATCCATGAGCATGTGATAATTCATCAGCATGTGATAATTCATCAGCATGTGATAATCCATGAGCATGTGATAATTCATCAGCATGTGATAATCCATGAGCATGTGATAATCCATGAGCATGTGATAATCCATCAGCATGTGATAATCCATCAGCATGTGATAATCCATGAGCATGTGATGCATGTGATAATCCATCAGCATGTGATAATCCATATGCCCCCCAGAAACACTATTAATGGTTCGTTATAAATATTTGTATCGCAAATAGCGAGCATCAAGGACCACGGGCCCGAGTGTTATGATCTAAGTTGCTCGTCCAATTATGGCCTGACCCTGAGAATAGCAAATGTTCATGAACCAGAACCTGGCAACAGCAGGGCAGATGTGTTGGCAATATTTATATGAATATATTTTTAATCTTTGTGAACGACAACATCGTTTAGGAGACACGTGTCAATAATTGTTTATTTTAATGTTACCAAGTTAAAGTTTAAAGTTTTAAAGTTAACAGCGAATGACACACGTGATCGAGTCGCTCGCTACGCAGCAGATACTGCGCTTAACTCGTCAGAAAATTAATAATATTTATCAACTACTAACAACGATGGTGTTTTGATCTTAGAGGAAAGTTGTGATTACGTTTTGCTAGTTAAATTATTCGGTTGCATAGATGATAGATTGCATATCATGTATGCCAGCAAAAAATATCTCAGATGATAATGAAGTTAAGAAAATACCATCAATAGCTATTAGGTTTATCAAAAATGGTCTCTTGAGAGGAGGCTAGTGTTGACAGCGCAGGCCATGTATACGGGTATTTCCGAAAAACATTTTCAAAATATTTGTTCTCCACTGTACCACATTTTATTTTTATTTTTGGTTTTTCATAATCGTTCCTGTATTTATAGTAGGTAGTCTTTTCTCTGCAGTATGAGAAAACAATAAATATTGTAAAAAAATATTGTAATTTTTCTACTTTTTGCCTTTCGAATATTTCTAACATTCCTCGATCGTTTTGCGTACTTTTTAAGGTCTCTTTATTTTGTAGCAGTTTTTCTACTAGTTGCTAAATTTTTAACTCATTTCTACAGTCCTTTGTATTGTAATAAATTGTATCTTTTGCTCTATATTGTATAGTCTAAGCTGTACATTGTGCAGTCGGAGCTCTGCACTGTACAGTCTGTGTTTTAAATTGTATAGTCTGTGCTCCATGTTGTACCTAGTCTGCATGTGCACTACTTCGTACAGTCTGTGTAGAACTAAATTGTACAGTCTTCACACTATATTGTAAGTTCAGGACAGAAATACATTGTACAGTCCGCGCACTACTCTGTACAGTCTGTGCACTAAACATTGCACAGTCCTTGCTTTACAGTATAGTTCGAGCTCTACACTGCAAAGATAATACTCTTTTTTTTTTTTGAGCCAATAATATTAAATGTGAACAATATATTTTATATCATAGTATTTGTAATATTATATGATACATGATAACATTTTGACTATGCAAACAGCCAGACAAATCATATGTGATAGATTGCACGTCTATTTGTATGCAGAGGTGGGCAGTAGCGCGCTACATGTAGCGGCTGCCACTAGGGGCCGCTACATTTTCAGTAGTGGTAGCGTTAGCGGCGCTACATTTAAAACAATATAGCGGTAGCGGTAGCGCCCGCTACATACTGTATTTAAGTAGCGATACGAGGTTTTGCCGCTACAGCGCTACCGCTACATTTATAGATAAAGTCTTTAGATTTTACTTAATGGTATTAAATATTCTTTAAAAAGCAGCATGATGCATACATAATATAAATTACAGAATAAAACTGAACGAAATATTTCGGTGTAATGTTGTCGTTGTATGTCATGCGAGGACTAAGCTTCCTTGGCCCCGAGACTGGGCTGAGCGCAGCAGTGTGTCGGAGCAGCGCAGTCCCCACGCAGCTAACATCTGACGTTGAATCAACGTCGAATTAAACGTTGTTTCGTCATTTCAACGTCATTCTAGGTTTACCGTCATTCATCTTGTGGTTTTGATGGAAATTTTTGTGATGTGTTAACATCCATTGTTGGAATTCTAACCTGTTTAATGCCAACCTTTAAGTTTTATTCAATAAAATTCAAGACTTGATCCCTAGACCTCGATAAGAAGGTACCTCATTAATAAACGTTTCGTTCGCTAAGCTCAGGAGATTAGCGCATACATAACGCAGTTAGTTGCAGTTATCGCACTCTTTTAAAATAAGTTTTTCACGAGTACGAAAATTTCGAATGTGTTTAATATACGCTTTAATGTTTCCTGTTCTTCTTTCGTCGACGATGCGTGGTACGCCTTAAAACACACACAAAGCAATTTCATATTAAATTGAACAATTACTTCAGATTGAGTCGTTTAGTTAAGAAATACCAATTCCCAGGTAAATATATTAGAATTTCAGAGGTTAAATAAATTGCTCAGTAATTAACGTTTAACAAAGAGGGATTATATGAATGTATTCGCAAAATTTCTCAGAGTGGTTTTAATTATGTCAAAGTTCGTAATTTGTTTCCTCGTACTTTTGCCAAAGATAGTTTAATACTAATTCAGTCTCCCTGATGCCGAACTCACACGAGGTGACTGAACATCACAGACAGCGTCGCAGCAAGTATTGAGAAGAGTCACATAAACTTATGCAGTACGCGGAATTGCGAAGATAACAAGTAATAACGAATTGACAGAAGATAACAAGCTGAATTAAAATAAAAACAATGAGGAAGTGGAATGAGGTGACCTCTCTAGTCAAGCCGAAAGATGCTTCCAGATTTTGAGATGCGAGAAATTGCACAGAAGTTGTCTGACGGTCTGGACTCTGGACTAACGGCCAACGGGAGATTCAATACCTTAAGACTTCGTGTGCAGAGTCCTACGCATCACGCAATACGAATAGGTATGTGTCGTACTTACGAGTTACGATCGAGAAACGGCATCAAACTTCTTCATGTTATCTCACTGGAATGTCACTAAGGCACGACAAGCAGAAATATATAATATTAAAAGACGCTTTCAACAAATATTTACTCAAGTGAACAGAGCTGAAGGACAGCTTAAACAAAATCATTTCCTGGCTGTTCCATGCCCGCATGTCGGCTTCACTCAAGTTCTGGCATAAGATGACTAAGTCTGTAAGTCATTCGGGTGCAATAGTCAAGTGTTGACGTAATGAAAGTGTAGCTAATAGATATACTGAGACTATCAAATGAGATGCGTATATTGCAGAGATAGTGGGCGTAGTGACTTCAACAAGGCTAGGGCCGAAGGGGGCGGCTAGCCCAGCTCGGACCGAAAGGAATGAAGCCTCGCAACGAACGCACCGACCACGACAACAACAGCGCGGCGACTGAGAGCAACGTTACTGTTCGACTCGAGTGGCTGGCGGCCAGCCAGCCGTCCTACAGCCAACGGAACTGCCATGTCAACATGGTGCCTAATTTTGTTTGCGACCAGTTTTGTATCAAATCAGGAACTGGGTTCCTTTATAGTGCCTATTTTCATAGACTATTGATACAATTTAATATCTACAAGTACGAAACTCAAGCCTGTCTTTTCTGCAATTCTGCGCACCCGACGCATCCATCATCATGCATAAAATTATATTTAAAATTAAAGATATAATGACAATCACGGTCAAAGTGCTTATACAGTAATGTTTTCAGCCTAACGTCATTGTATACATACGTGGACACACAAGGGAAAACATCAGCCGTTGCAGTATTATTATATTAAAAGCAATAATAATATAAGCTCAACTTCATTAAGTTAACCCCAATAAATTGTATTGTTTTTATAATATATTTTGTGTCAATAGTAACGTCTGCAATGGCGGTAAGCAACGCCAACCCCAGCCAGTCTGCAACCCCAGCCAGTCTGCAACTCCAGCCAGTCTGCAATGCCAGCCAGTCTGCAACCCCAGCCAGTCTGCAACCCCAGCCAGTCTGCAACCCCAGCCAGTCTGCAA
>NW_025947416.1:79265-81586 GCF_000764305.2 Hyalella azteca
TTAGAAGGTTAAGAGAAAAGTTAGAAGGTTAAGAGAGAAGTTAGAAGGTTAAGGGAAAAATTAGAAGGTTAAGAGAAAAGTTAGAAGGTTAAGAGAAAAGTTAGAAGGTTAAGAGGAAAATTAGAAGGTTAAGAGAAAAGTTAGAAGGTTAAGAGAGAAGTTAGAAGGCTATGGGAAAAATTAGAAGGTTAAGAGAAAAGTTAGAAGGTTAAGTGAAAAATTAGATGGTTAAGAGAAAAGTTAGAAGGTTAAGGGGAAAGTTAGAAGGTTAAGGGAAAGTTAGAAGGTTAAGGGAAAAATTAGAAGGTTAAGAGAAAAGTTAGAAGGTTAAGGGAAAAGTTAGAAGGTTAAGAGAAAAGTCAGAAGGTTAAGAGAAAAGTTAGAAGGTTAAGGGGAAAGTTAGAAGTTTAAGGGGAAAGTTAGAAGGTTAAGAGAAAAGTTAGAAGGTTGAGGGAAACGTTATAGAAGGTAAATGGAAAATATACATGGGAAATATATAATAAAAGTGAGAAGTATTAGTCCTAAATTTGAGAATGAAATAAGAAAATTATGCGATAAGGTTCGAAAAAACATCTAATTACACCATGGAGGGTGTAATTAGACTGCAGGGACTCCATCACACCATGGAGGGACTCAAGACTGGAGGGACTCCATCACACCATGGAGGGACTCAAGATATATCAAACATTCGAAATGACATTACAGACGATACATTACCTCGCGCACGCTACTTAGCTCGTTTCAAAATAAAAAATGAATAACCAGTTAATCTGTACATAAAATAATTACAACTTTCTTATAGTATTACAAAAATCAGTCACTATATTTTTTTGCATTTTGGCCATGCGTACCGGCCGGAGTAGCTTACATTATAAAAAGAACATAATATTATAATAATGTTCATTATGCATTGATATTGTATATCAATATCATCATCTCTAAAGTACACTGCAAGACGATGCAACACGTATCATCAATAGCAGGATTGCAGGATATATGGCTGGTATACCATCAGTCTCGTTCTAAGATCAATCCTATTTCTGATCCAACAGTTCGGCTCGCTAGCTGACATACGTGATCGCTCGTATTTAAGAAGAACGTATCAAGTTCNTGCAGGCACTGAGGACATGTTCCTGCTGCTGGCCTCTTCAGGTCTTGCAGGCACTGAGGACATGTTCCTGCTGCTGGCCTCTTCAGGTCTTGCAGGCACTGAGGACATGTTCCTGCTGCTGGCCTCTTCAGGTCTTGCAGGCACTGAGGACATGTTCCTGCTGCTGGCCTCTTCAGGTCTTGCAGGCACTGAGGACATGTTCCTGCTGCTGGCCTCTTCAGGTCTTGCAGGCACTGAGGACATGTTCCTGCTGCTGGCCTCTTCAGGTCTTGCAGGCACTGAGGACATGTTCCTGCTGCTGGCCTCTTCAGGTCTTGCAGGCACTGAGGACATGTTCCTGCTGCTGGCCTCTTCAGGTCTTGCAGGCACTGAGGACATGTTCCTGCTGCTGGCCTCTTCAGGTCTTGCAGGCACTGAGGACATGTTCCTGCTGCTGGCCTCTTCAGGTCTTGCAGGCACTGAGGACATGTTCCTGCTGCTGGCCTCTTCAGGTCTTGCAGGCACTGAGGACATGTTCCTGCTGCTGGCCTCTTCAGGTCTTGCAGGCACTGAGGACATGTTCCTGCTGCTGGCCTCTTCAGGTCTTGCAGGCACTGAGGACATGTTCCTGCTGCTGGCCTCTTCAGGTCTTGCAGGCACTGAGGACATGTTCCTGCTGCTGGCCTCTTCAGGTCTTGCAGGCACTGAGGACATGTTCCTGCTGCTGGCCTCCTCAGGTCTTGCAGGCACTGAGGACATGTTCCTGCTGCTGGCCTCTCCAGGTCTTATTATTTATTATTATTATTGTTATATCACAAGAGTTGGGGGAGGGGAGGGGGGGCAGAAATATTATTTTAATATCAAAAAACAGACTTCAATATTATATAACACAGGAGGCTTTACAACATTCTAGACATAACATTGAGGGTATAATTCTATTTTTATCTATTATTACACTCAAAGAAATGAGTGGCACGTTGCGAGTCCAAATAAAGATGCACATCTCGTCTTTGTGTGGGCAATAGAGCGTATCAGCGCTACGTGCAAAAAGTGTGTCATCATTTGAACAACATGACTCAGACATGTTGCTGAGGTAGAAAATGCACGCATGTTGCATCACACGGAGCCACGCACGCCACACAGAGCCTCGCACGCCACACAGAGCCTCGCACGCCACACAGAGCCTCGCACGCCACACAGAGGGCCACACACGCCACACAGCACCACACAG